>NW_028327715.1:3725000-4017500 GCF_031878675.1 Megascapheus bottae | reverse complement strand
TAAAAGGGTCCTAAGTGATTAACAACTGTGCATTAGTAATTCTGACGATGACATGCCGTTAAGTTTCATACTGTTTCTTCCCTCTTGTTCGACTGTAACAGTAGGTCCATGGCATTAAAAAGAGCAGAGGAGAATGCAGATCAATAATGATTGGCTTACAGGGAATTGGAAGTCCAGAAACTATATATTTTTAACATTTGATTTTTCTTTTAGCAGGAAATGGGTTTATTATTTTAACTGTGTGGTAGCAGCTAAGATTTTCTAGTTTTTTTTTTTTTGCCAATCCTAGGTCTTGAACTCAGGGCCTGAGCACTGCCCTTGGGTTTTTTCCTCAAGACTAGCATTCAACCACTTGAGCCACAGCACCACTTCTGGCTTTTTCTTATGTATGTGGTACAAGAGGAATCGAATCCGGGTCTTCATGCATGTTAAGCAAGCACTCTACCACTAAGCCAAACACCCAGCCGAGTTTATAGTTTTTAAAAACACATATATAGCCAGGTGCTGGTGGCTGCTGCTCCAATCCTAGTTACTCAGGAGGCTGGAGCTTGAACTCAGGGCCTGTGTACTGTCCCTGGGTTTTCTTAAGGCTAGAGCTCTACCACTTGAACCACAACACCACTTAGAGATTTTCTTTCTCTCTCCCTCCCTCCCTCTCTCTCTCTCTCTCTCTCTCTCTCTCTCTCTCTCTGTCTCTCTTTCCTTCCTTCCTTCCTTCTTTCTTTCCTTCTTTTGTGGTGTGTCATTAGACTTGAAGTCTGGGCCTGGGCATTGCCCCTGAGCTCTTTTTCAGCTCAAGGCTATCACCCTACCGCTTGAGCCTCAGCACCATTTCTGATTTTCTAGTTGTTAACTGGAGATAAGAGTCTCACGGACTTTACTGCCCCGGCTGGCTTTTATCTGCAATCCTTAGATCTCAGCCTCCCGAGTGGATGGTATTGCAGCGGTGAGCCACTGTGCTGGGCTATTATGACTTTCTGTGTAGGTGGTACAAGGAATCAAAACTGGGGCCTTCGTGCGTGCTAGGCAAGTACTATACTAATAGTCCACATTCCTGGCCACACAAATCATTTTTATGGGGAAATCTTGGTTTTTGAATAGAAAGAAAAGATGTTATAGGATTTTCTAATCCAATGTTTCATTTATCATTGTTTGATGGATTTTTCCCAGTAGAATATTTCACTTGTGATGTTTTTCTGAACTTCATTGTGTTGATATAGTATGGCTTATTTTCTGTCTTCTTTCACCCATCATGATGCCATAAGCACTCAATGCATATGATAGTATTAATAACCCTATTAACGGCTAATATTTGTTAAGTGTTTCCTCTCTATGGATCAGGCAGTATTTAACTAGTCACATAATATGCTATAGCTTACAACAGCCAATGAGGTAAATCTATTACAAGTGCCATATATCACACAATAATGGAAAGAAAAGTTTCAAGAACTTACCAAGTACTAGACAGAAGTGAGTAACAAAGCAGGGATTTGCACCCAGGCAACTTAAACCCAGACTCTAAGCCTCATAGTTGCTGTAAATCCTGCTCAGCCCAATTATTCCTAAGCCATGCAGCTTCATATTTGTTCTCATAGAAGGCACTGAGGATTTTGGGGAATAGAATATTGTCCTATTAATCTTTACATATCCACAACTTAGTGAAATGTACAGCTCATATCAAGAATTTAGTACGTATTTTTCAAAAGTGAATTAATTTCTGATTTGGGCATAAAACATTGGGAAAACATCACAGAATGCTGTACTGACTCAATAAAATTTAAGTGGCGTCCACAGTATTTTCTACGATTTTTCTCACTCTACTAGTAACTTGCATTCCCCATCAAATAGTGGAATTAGGAAGTCCCATGCTGTGGTTCATGTGATAATCTACTAAGCAGGAGGCTGGGATATGGAGGATGAGAGATTCAAGGTCAGGCAGAAAGTTCTGTGAGTTTGTCTCCAAAGTGGCCAGCCAAAACTGGGATATATGGCTCAAGTATTAGAGTGTCAGCCAAGCAAGCAAGTCAAGAGAGCATGAGGTCCTGAGTTCAAACATTAATGAAATAGCCAGCAAAATTAGGATATATGGCTCAAGTATTAGAGTGTCAGCAAAGCAAGCAGGTCAAGAGAGCATGAGGTCCTGAGTTCAAACATTAATGAAATACCCAGCAAAATTAGGATATATGAGTGGCCGTGAGGCCGAGCTGCTCCCGGCCTGGTGACAGCGGCCGCCGGAAGCGGACATGGCGGCGCTGGTGAGCAACGAGCTGGAGGCTTTGGCGGCGATTTTCTGCGGGCCCCACGAGTGGGAGGTGTTGAGCCGCTCAGGTGAAGACCCCGGGCCATCAGCCTCAGGTGTTCTCCCCGCGGCCCGGCCGGGGGCCCCCGCCCCGCGCCCCTCCCCCCTGGCCCTGGCGCTCCGAGACCCAGGCTCCTTCCCTGAGGCCTTGAAACAGAATCCACACCAAGGCTGAAGGACTTGAGATGTGGATATACCCTGAGAGTCGGTATTCCAGTTACCTGTCACCTACCACTTGTGCCTGCCCAGGATCTCAGTTAACTCTGAACTCCTGACCAGGGCCCAGTGGGAGACTAGGAAGGACATGCTACTCGAGCAAGCAGAGACCCTCCTGTCAGAACCTATGGTTCAGGAGCTGGTCCTCTGGTGTCAGCAGAATCTCCGGCATATCCTCAACCAGCCAGAACCCAGAAAGGGCAGCAGCCAGGATGCTTTTGCAGTCAGCCCGACCATGGATGATGGATTGTGGCTGGCTCTTTTGCATCTAGATCCTATGAGAGCAAAGACTAAATACATCAGAACTGTGCAGAAATGGGCTTCTGATTTAAGGCTCACAGGAAGACGGATGTTCATGGGTAAAATAATACTGATTTTACTGCAAGGACACAGAAGCAACATCAAGGAGTACCTGATGCTGCAGAAAACCTCCAAAGTCGATGTGGACTCAAGTGGAAAGAAATGCAAAGAGAAAATGATTAGTGTACTATTGGAAACAAAAGTACAGACAGAACACACAAGGTTTCTGGCATTGGAAGTCAAAGAGTATTCATTGTGGGATGACTTACAAAAGGAATTTGAAGCTGCAGGACTTCAGAAGGTTTTCCCCGAATTCGTGCTTGGGCTGGTGAAATAAAATGAATGACAGGAGTCTGGATCAAACAGCAGGGTTTTGTTGATGTTGTTGCCCTGGCTTGGTGGAGGGGCTATTGAAAGAATTATAAGGAGGCAATGTTAAGGTTTCTCTCAAGTACAGTCTTTCTCATTCTGGGACAAAAGCTGTGTTTCATAGAATAAACGCAGGAAAATGCCTTCCATGTCCTAATTTTTGCCAGGGAAAACTGGGCTTAACAGATGGAACTTTATTTAAAAGACAAAGAGATGAAAGCAAAAAAGCCTTTGTTTTTTTCATACATTTTTATTCTAATTAATAGAAGGGTTACATTATATTCGCCAGATAGAAGGTGCATTAATTCACATACATTGATACCCTTTCTTATGTCTTGGTCCCCATTTCCCTCCTCCCCCACCCCCACCCCTCATCTTGTTTTTCCCCCTTCCCTATCCAGTTTCAAATAACCAAATACAAATGTATCCAATATAGCTGCTTTTGCGCAGCAACGGAAATTTCACCGCTCCAGGGCCCCTGGGGAAGAAATTAAAGTCAGTGTCTCTCTCTCCCCCCCCTCTCTCTCCTGCTCTCTCTCCCCCTCCTCTCCCCTCTGCCCATCCCCTCCCTGCGCCTTCCATGGGCACCGCACAGGCCGGCAGCCGCCGCGTGGCGGGCGCGATGCCAGGATGGGCCTGATCTGGCTCCTGCTGCTCAGCCTGCTGGAGCCCGGCTGGCCCTCCGCGGCCCCGGGGGCGTGGCTGTGGCGCGATGCAGGCAGGCTTGGCGGCGGCCTGTACCAGCGCCTAGGCGGGGCGCCCCAGCGCCGCCAGCTCTACTGCACCACCCGGTACCACCTGCAGCTGCACCCGAGAGTGGCCGCGTGGACGGCAGCCTGGAGCACAGCGCCTCCAGCTTCCTGGAGATCACGGCGGTGGAGGTGGGGTCGTGGCCATCAAGGGGCTCTTCTCTGGACGGTACCTGGCCATGAACGAGAGAGGGTGGCTCCAAGCTTCGGAGCACTGCAATGCCGAATGTGAGTTCCTGGAACGAATCCACGAGCTGGGCTACAACACCTACGCCTCCCGCCTGTACCGCTCGGTGCACGGCGGGCCCGGGCCCGGCGCCACCCCAGTGCCCACAGGCTGTGGTACGTGGCCGTGAATGGCAAGGGCCGGCCACGCCGGGGCTTCCGGGCCCACGGCACGCAGAAGTCCTCCCTCTTCCTGCCCCGTGTGCTGGACCCCAAGGACCATGAGAGGATGCGGCTACTCCACGGCGGCCCGCCACGGCGGCCACGGCGGCAGAGGCAGAGCCGGGGGTCACCGGGCCCACGCCAGGCGGCGCACCCCAGCCCGAGCCACCGCGGGCACCACACCTCGCACCTGGCCCTGACTGACTCTCCCGGCCACAGGCTTCCTCCTGCCCTCTGCAACCAGGCTGGATGGGACTCGAGGGGCCTCAGTTTCCCCACGTCCAGCGTTCGGTGTCGGCTGGCCGGAGGCTTTGTTTAACTGGGACATTAAAGTATTTTAGTATAAAAAAAAAGAAAAACAAATACATAAACTAAAACAACAATAAAGACCATCAGAGAAATATATCTCCTCCAAAATCAACTGTTTCCATAAGAGATTTTAAAGACAGTGAAATGGGTGATATTTGAAAGAACTTGCTCAGAAATCTAAATAAACGCTACGAAGACAACAGCTGAACAAAATGAAGTAATGAAGCCAACATAGCATAAAAAAATAAAAATCCAAGGAGGAAACAGATATTTTGAAGAGTCAAAATTTTAGAAAGGAAAATTTCAATAATCCAATTAATTCAATTAAACATATTGTGAACAGAATTAAAAGAAAGTGAGGATGGAGTATTAGAGATCAAAGATAAAGTAGCGCAATTAGATCAATCAGACAAACAACAAAAATAAGAAAATATAAACGTAACATGTAAAACTTGCCAGGTATGGTGGCTCACATTTATAATCCTAGCTACTCAAGAGTTTGACGTTTGAGGATCGTGGTTCAAAGACAGCAGGTAGGAAACTCCATGAATCTCTTATCACTAGTTAACCATCAAAAAGTAGACATGGAGGTGTGACACAAATGGTAGAGCAGAACAGCTCAAGGACAGCACCCAGGCCCTGAGTTCAAGCCCTAACACTGGTGCAAACAAACAAACAAACAGACAGACAAATAAACAACAAAAGGAAACCCATGAATCATGGGTCTGGAAAAAAAGTACAAACTAAAAACACAGGAAACGAACTCCATAAAAAAGACAGTAGTGAACGCTTTAAGTCTGGATGACCTGAGTCATCCAGGTCCACTCGGAGGCCTTCAGGATACCAACAGGCAAGATCAGCAAAAGGACTAGACTATATTTGAAGCACTGGATATGCAAAAAAGAGACTATGAAAACTGTAAGAGAAAAATGGAGAGAAGCAAGGGAAGGCCACTTCATATTCATAAAAAGAAAGATCTCTTAATAAGAGATAACAATTTTAACATATATGCCTCTCATGTTGATGCATCCAAACTTAGGAAGCAAACAGTACTGCATTTGCCAGTGCAGATGGAGTCCAACATAATGTGAGTGGGGTGCTGTGAGACCTCAAACTCCAATAGGCAGGATATCCAGACCATTATTGGACCTCAAAACCATGAACCAAGAAACATCAGAATGGAATGGCACTGTCGACCAAATGGACTTAAGAAACCATTGCACACTACTTTATCATCCGCATGATACAGTCATCCCGGAAATCCATGGAACTTTTTTCAAAGTAGATAGTGTTTTAGGATAGTAAGCAAATACTAATAAATAGATGAGAACAGAAATAATTTACTTTCTTCTTCCTGATAACAATGCAATAAAACTTGAAGTCAAAAAAAGCTACAGAAAATATTCAAGTGCATGGAGACTGAGCACATATGATTCAATGGCCAGAAGAATTAGGAAGGAAATCAAGAAATCTTTAGAATCTAATGAACATGAAAGCATAACTCACAAGAGCCTCTGGTATAATTCAAAGGAAGTGCGAGGGGAAATGTTTCTAGCTATGATGCTAGAATCATTAAGACATAAATAAAGGTGACTATGTAAATAAAGGGTGATTTCAAGGAAAGAACTTAATGATACACCTAAACATGGCAGGAAAATTAGGAGGCAGAAAGCAATGATGATTGGGGAGACGAATGAAAGCAGGATAGACTAAAAATAGAAAGAATTAACGGAATAAAACTTGTAACGAAAAGATAACTACTATCGACAAAGCCCTAGATAAAAACTAACCAAAATAAGGAAGAAAAAGACCCCAAATGGAAAAAATTGCAAGTAAAAATGGAGATGTCACAGTGAATACCAGTGTACTTTGAAGACTATGTTCTAATAAATTGAAAAATAGAGAAAAATTTGATAAATTTCTAGATGCTGTTGACTCTCCAAGGCTAAACCAACTAGATGGAGAACCATTTAAACAGAGCGAGAGCAATAAAGTTGAAATCGTAATACTCTTCAACATATAAAGTCACAGGATTAGATCCACTCAGTACTATTTTCAATATTGAATACTGGCATAGTCTTTGAACTCTTGCTGGCACAATAAGTTGGCTATGTCCTGGAGAACCTTCAGAATTCAGTCCTCAAGCTGACTATCTGAAACATCAACAATTTTTCTTATACTTCACAGTTTGGTGCCAAGTCAGACAACTCTTTCTTTTTTTGCAGGGGCGGGGGAGAATTCATGGAGGTCACTTGATGGTGGTTAGGAGGTTTTGTTGGAACATGGGCTGATCTGGACAATCTAAGACAACTTCACTTGTATATGAATCCTCCTTTGGTCTCACTGAGTCTTGTATTCTACTCCATTCATCTTTGGGTCTAGTTTTGTGCCAATACAAGCTGTTTTTTTTTTTCTTATTATTATAGCTCTGTAATAGAGGTTGAAGTCGGGGATTATAAACCCACAAGCACTGCTTTTTTGCTTAGAGTTTCTTTGGCTATTTCACATCTTTTTTGTTCCATATGAAGGCTTGGATTGTCTTCTTTATCATTTTAGTAGCCTTGAGACAATAAAGGTAAGAGGCAGTGCCCAGTTCCTGAGTTCAAGTCTCAAGAAGAGCAAGAAAGAACTTAGCCACTGTTAATGGGTATTACACTTCCTGGTGGCTTTCATCTGGATTCCCCTGAGGAGATCTAGCCCATTCTTTATGGTGGACAGCATCGTGCTTATGTTTAGCTAGTGCCCTTCATCCAAAACTAAATCAATCAATAATGGCCTCAAGAGCTTGGTCCTCCATAATGTCTCCTACTGTGCTGAGTCCAGTGATTGTTACCCACAGACCTATGACAGTGAGTCCACATCTGTCCTTCAGTGTGCCATTCCATCTATGAGCATGCACTTGACCTTCTAAAAAGCATAATTCTTGACAGTATGGTGAAATGAAAGCCATATGGAATATAAGAATATCCTTGAATAGTGTGTGAACTGAAATTTCCCAGTGTGTAACTTTGCAGTGCACATGTTGTTTAGGGAGACAGTCACATTTCAGAGTATTAGAATACAGCTTCATGTATTAGAAAAATGGAGGAGAATGGAAACAGAATAGGCTGGACTCAATCATCAACAGAACGGGGCATGAATTGTAGAATAGCAAGGGGCAGAGATCTACCCACAGGACTAGAGGTTGAGCAAGGGACTGGGTTTGGGGTAGGCCTTTATAGGGCTTAAAAAGGGAGCAAACATTAAAAGAGGGGTAATGGTCTGTTGGAGGTACAGGGTGATGTGCTTGTCCAGGCCCCCAGTGGAATTTTCCACCTGTAGTGTGGGGGACATTATCCCCTGGGGACCTAGGTCAGAATCACCTGCCTGCAGACAAGCACCTGAGCATGTGCCTGGTGCCTTGCTTGACCAGGAGGAATTGAACAGCACTCAATCCTTCACCAAGCTCTGTGAGATCACCTCAACCTCCAGTCCCATTTTTTTGTGCCAGACCTGGGCCTTGAGCTCAGGGCCTGGGCACTGTCCTTGGGCTTTCTCAGGGCTAGAGCTCTACCACTTAAACCACTGCACTATTTCTGACTTTTTGCTATGTATGTGGTACCAAGGAATCAAACCCCGGTCTTCGTGCATGCTAGGCAAGCATTCTACCAGTAGGCCAAACTGCCAGCCCCCTCCAGACCCACTTTCTGGTAGAGATGTTAGTGCAACCTCAATGTAGTGAAACTAAATTGAACCCTTGCTTAGTGGAAGGAGGACAGGCCCTTCCTTCATTAGAGTACAGAAGGTTGGCAGCCTTTGCCGTGCATACATAAAATCCACTGAGCATCCTGCCAGCTTCCCAGGTCAAAACACATGAAAGAGCACTGTCTTTGTAACAGTAGAGATGAAAGAAGAAAATCATGACCAGAGTATGGAACAAGAATTTTAATAGAGTGTGAAAATTCAAACCTTACAGTTCCTTTCGAAACATCTCCCCAGGATAATTCGTGAGCACTGTCCGTTTTGGCATGTGTCCACATATTCACTCAAGAACTGGGACACACATCAGGGCCCACATTCCTGAAATTCCAATCTTCAATGGTCTGCAGTGTTTGGAGTGCTGCTCTATGAAACAGTGATGGGATTGGCTTGACCTTGACACCATTAATGGGTCAATGAGTTTCCTCTACATGTGGGTAAGAATGAGATCTAGCAGCGGCATTTTGCTCAACACCAGAGCTCTGCAATGTGTGGTTTCCATCACGTGGTGAGTCTGATTCCAGCCTGATGTCAGAGGCTTGGATTTTGGTGTAGCCTAACTAAGAGTGGAAAGGCTGAGGGTAGGGAATTGTCCTTTGATGAAATTTTGAAGGCCATGGAGGATGAGTAAGAGAAAGAGTATTAAGTCCATATATTTTAGTTATGTTTAAAATTATTTTAATGTTTTATAAAAATTAACTCTGCTTGTGGTAGTTATAATAATTGTATAAACAAGTGTAGATAGACCAATTGAGGTTAAGTATTGTTTGTGGGGTAGGTAGGTTTTTACTTCAAGGAATAGTTTAAGTAGAACTCCAGCTTTGGGAGTTGGCGGTAGGATGAAAAAGTCTTTTCCTTGAGTTCGCTCTAAGGGGATTTTATACCTCTTTGTAGGTTTATAAGACCTAAGTATTGGAATTATACTATTAGAGCGATCTTCATTTGAGTAATTTATTTTCAATTAAGCCTGCTAGTGGTATAAGAATTAAAATAATGATGAAATATATGATTGAGGCTGTTTGACCAATAATAATAAATGGGGGCTCAACGGGTTGCCCTCCAATCCATATGAGTAAAAATAGGTCTGCCAAAAGGGTTCAGAATAGGAATTGGCTTAGTGGGCGGAATGGAAGGCTTCGTTGGTTTGATGTATGAAGGTAGGGAAGAAGGGCTAGGACTAAAATTGATAAGACTAGGGCTACAACACCTCCTAGTTTATTGGGAATAGATCGTAGGATAGCGTAGGCAAATAAGTATCATTCAGGTTTGATATGTGGTGGGGTGTTGAGAGGATTAGCGGGTATATAGTTGTCTGGGTCTCCTAGTTTGTCTGGGAGGTACAACACTAAGGTCATGAAAAATACAATCAGTAACAGTGCTCCTAAGAAGTCTTTGGTTGAGTAGTAGGGGTGGAATGGGATTTTGGCACAGTCTGATGGGATGCCTAGTGGATTATTTGATCCTGTTTCATGAAGAAATAGGAGGTGGACTGTGGCTAGGGCTGCAATGATAAAAGGGAGGATAAAGTGAAATGCAAAGAATCATGTAAGGGTTGCTTTATCTACTGAAAACCCACCTCAAATCCATTCTACTAGGTCTTGACCGATATAAGGGATTGCTGATAGGAGGTTGGTAATAACGGTGGCTCCTCAAAATGATATTTGTCCTCATGGTAAGACGTAGCCAACAAATGCGGTGGCTATAGATAAGAATAGGAGCAAGATGCCAACATTTCATGTTTCCTTATAAAGGTAGGAGCCGTAGTAAATGCCACGTCCAATATGGATGTATAGGCAGATAAAAAATAGTGAAGCTCCATTTGCATGTATATATCGGATTAGTCAACCATAACTTACATCTCGGCAGATATGGGTTACTGATGAAAAAGCTGTTAGAGCATCTGATGTATAGTGTATGGCTAGGAATAGGCCAGTTGAGATTTGTAGGATTAAGCATATGCCTAACAGAGAGCCGAAGTTTCATCAGCCTGAGATATTAGGTGGGGTGGGTAGGTCAATGAAAGCGTGATTTACGATTTTAAATAATGGGTGAGACTTGCGTATAATTGTCATTAGTTTCTATAGTTGAATAACAACGGTGATTTTTCATGTCACTAGTCTTGGCTAATATCCATGTAGAAATTATGAATTACTTGAGTAATTTTCTTTTAATAGTTATAGTTCTTGGAATTGTTGTGGTGGCAGCTAAGCCATCACCAATTTATGCAGGGCTTGGTTTGATTGTTAGTGGGGGTGCTGGGTGTGGTGTGGTTTTATATTATGGTTGTTCTTATATAGGTTTAATAGTATGTCTTATTTATCTAGGTGGAATACTTGTAGTCTTTGGATACACTACTGCTTTGGCTACAGAGGAATATCCTGAGATATGAAGTTCTAATTCTTGAATGTGGTTTTTGTTATTTTCTGGTATTGTTCTAGAAATTATTTTGATTGTGCTTTTTATAGAATCTGATGGGTTGAAATATTTGTCTTCTTTTGTAGTAGGGTTAGATTTGCTGGGTGTTGAAGGTGAGGAGGATTCTATTGGGGTTGGGAGTATGTATAATCTGGGAAATTGACTCTTAATTATTTCAGGTTGATCTTTACTTGTAGGGGTTTTTATTATTATTGAGATTACTCGTGGAGTTAGATGATAACTAACATTAAGATAATTATAGATAGTATAAAGGATAAAAAGTATAGTTTAATTAGTCCATTTATGTTTGAGGTAGCTGATGATATTGAGGTTTGTGTTGATTCGATATTTTTAGGTAAAATTTTTTCGAGTCACATAAGATCTAGTAATGATGTTGCAATTTTTTGGTTGAATTTTAGAATAATTGTAGTCATATATCGGTGAATGATTAGTGGAAAATATCCTAGTATAATTGAAAAATTAAATTTATAGTTGTTAGGATATATTTTTATATAACGAGTTATTAGGTTTAGTTCTATGGCTACTATAACACCTATTACTGTGATTAGAATAGCTGTTAATTTAATTATCAGTGGTATTGTTATATTTTGAGTGTTTATTGGTTGGATATAACCAGATAAAATAAACCCTGCGAAGATACTTCCTAATAATAGACGTTGGATTGGAAAAGTAAGTTTTTTGTTATTTTCATTTATGTACATGATTGTTGTAGATCGTGGTTGATTTGATAGAACGTAGTAGATTAGTCGTGTGCTATAGGCTGCTGTTAGGGATGTGGCTACCAAAGTTGTAATTATTGCTCATGAGTTAGTATAGGAGGTATTTATTGACTCAATGATTCAGTCTTTTGAATAAAATCCGGATAAAATGGTACTCCTGTGAGGGCTAAATTTCCAATTACAATGGCTGATGATGTGATTGGTATAGATTTTGAAATTCCTCCTATCTTACGAATATCTTGTTCATCGTTTAGGTTGTGAATGATAGATCCAGCGCATATAAATAATATTGCTTTAAAGAAAGCGTGGGTGCAGATGTGGAAAAATGCTAGGTTGGGTTGACTAATTCCTAATGTAACTATTATTAGACCTAATTGGCTTGAAGTTGAGAAAGCGATAATTTTTTTGATATCATTTTGTGTGAGTGCACAAATGGCTGTAAATAGTGTTGTTATTGCTCCAGTGCACAGAATAATCGATAGTATTGTAGCGTTGTTTGATAGTAGTGGATGAAATCGGATAAGTAAGAATACCCCTGCTACAACTATGGTGCTTGAGTGTAGTAATGCTGATACTGGGGTAGGCCCTTCTATAGCGGCAGGTAGTCAGGGATGTAGGCCGAATTGAGCTGACTTTCCGATTGCGGCAATGATTAGTCCTAGTAGAGGTAGATTAGATGTTAGTTTTATAGAAAGGATTTGTTGAAAATCTCAGGAGTTGAAGTTTTTGTAAAATCATGCTATGGCAATAACTAGTCCAATATCTCCAATACGGTTATAAATAATAGCTTGTATAGCTGATGTATTGGCGTCTGTTCGTCCGTATCATCACCCAATAAGCAGAAAAGACATGATTCCTACTCCTTCTCATCCGATAAATAATTGGAATATATTGTTTGCGGTAACTAGGATCAGTATGGTGATTAAGAATATACTTAGATAGTCTATAAATCGATCAAGATACGGGTCATGTTTTATATATCAATGTGAGAATTCTATAATTGACCATGTTACATATAATGCTACAGGTATAAATATGATTGAGTAAAAGTCCATTTTGAAGCTTATGTTGATGCTGATAGTGTGGATGGTAATTCATTGTCAGTTTAAGATAATAATTTCTTTGTAAAGGTTGAGATAGATTGTTAATGGAATTAGACTTAGGATAAATGCTCATTTTACAGTTAATATGTTGCTTGTATTTGGTTTATTGAGTGCTAGTAGGTTAAATATGAATGGTTTTAGAAGAATAATAAAGATAAATATATAGGAGAAAATTATTATATTTATTACTTTTGTTTGGAGTTGCACCAATTTTTTGGTTCCTAAGACCAACGGATTACTGTTATCCTAAAAAAGTAAAAAAGCCATATTTTTATATATGGGGCTAAAGAATTAGCAGTTCTTTGCTATTACTTTTTCGGTAATTAAAAGGGTTTAATCTTTATCTGTAGATTCACAATCTAGTGTTTTTATAAACTATAATTACAAAATGTTGGACCTAGGATTAGTTCTGGTTTTAGTATAAGTATAACTATGGGAAGCAGGTGAAAAGCAATTAAGGAGTGTTCTCGGGTATGGGTAGGTTTTCGGTTCATAAGGTGATCAGGTAGTTTTCCTCGTTGAGTCGAGATGAGTATATACAATGTATAGGCTGCTGTGATTAGTATATTCAGTCCCGTTAATATAATGGTTGTTGTGGCTCATTTGAAAGTTGAGATAATAATAAATAATTCTCCAATTAAATTGATAGTGGGTGGTAGGGCTAGGTTTGTTAGTGAGATTAAAAATCATCACATAGCTATTAACGGTAGGATAGATTGTAAACCTCGAACTAATAGCATAGTTCGGCTATGTACGCGTTCATAATTAGTGTTGGCTAGGCAGAATAGGGCTGATGATGTTAATCCGTGGGCAATTATTATAGCGGTAGCTCCTATGTAGCTTCAAGGGGTTTGGATTATAATGGCTAAGATAACCAGGGCTATGTGGCTGACAGATGAGTAAGCAATCAGTGATTTTAGGTCCGTTTGTCGTAAACAAACTGAACTAGTTATCAATATACCTCATAATGATAAGAGGATAAATGGAAAAATTATTTTTTCTGAGTTTGGACTGATAAAGAGTGATAAGCGTATTATGCCATAGCTGCCTAATTTTAGGAGGATTGCTGCAAGTACTATGGAGCCTGCAATTGGTGCTTCAACATGGGCTTTTGGAAGTCATAGGTGTAACCCATAAAGTGGTATTTTTACTATGAAAGCTATTATACATGCTAGTCAGAGCAAGTTGTTTGTTCATTCAGGAACATTAGTTTTAATAATATACTGTAGAGAGCATAAATTTAAGGTACCTTCTATTTTGTATAAGCAGATTAGGGCAATCAATAGGGGAATGGAACCTAGTAGTGTATAAAATAAGAAATATGAGCCTGCTTTTAGCCGTTCAGTTTGATTACCTCATCGTGTAATGATAATCACTGTGGGAATAAGGGTGGCCTCAAATAAGATATGGAATATGATTAATTCCGTAGCTGAGAAGGTTATAATTAGGAGGGCTTGTAAAATAATTAATAATGTGATATAAGTTTTTTTCCATAGGGGTGATTCTTTGGATAAATGATGTTGGCTGGCTATAAGTATTAATGGAGTTAGTCAGTAGGTGAGAATTATTAAAGGTATAGATAGTATATCTGAGAAGAATATTAGAGAGAAATATATGGTTGGATACGGGGAGATAAGGTTAATAATAGCCCCTATTGTGATAATTAGGCTGTATGATGTTGAGTAGATTCAGATTATTTTATTGTTAGATAATCAGATTATTGGGATAATTATTAGTAATGGGATGATGATTTTTAGCATTGTAGGAGATTTAGATTTTGTACATAATCTGAGCCATAATTTATAGATACTTTGACTGGTAAAGACAATCCGATAGCTGCCTCACATGCTCCTAAGACTAGTAAAATGATTGGGAATACAAATGAGTAAGTGTAGTGATTTAATGTTGTTCCTACACATATTAATATATATAAGGTTAACATTATTCCCTCTAGGCACAAGAGAGAAGATATTAAGTGTGATCGAAAAATTATTATTCCAGTTATTGAAATAGAGAATATTAGGTAAAGATTTAATATTGTTGGTGGCATATGATGGTTATGAGCTTAATCATAATCTAATGAGTCGAAATCAGTTATTTTATTTAAACTAACCATCATATTCATCTCATTCTAGGCCTTTATTGCTTCATTCATATGCTAGACCTAGTGCTAGAATAGTAATTAAAGTTAATGCTAGCATTATTATTGACTGTGTGTCTTGATATTGGAAGGCTCATGGAATGGGTAATAATAGAGCAATTTCTAGGTCAAAAAGTAGGAAAGTAATAGCCACTAGGAAAAATTTTATGGAGAAAGGGAGATGTGCGGAGTTTATAGGATCAAACCCACATTCATAGGGATGTACTTTTTCTGAATAAATATTCATTTGAGGCACTCAAAAAGCTACTAAGACTAGAATTAGTGAAATGGTGAAATTTAGTGTTAGTGATAAAATTAGGTTAATTACTTTTTCTTGGAATATAACCAAATCCTTTTGATTGGAAGTCAAATGTACTGATATACTAAAAAAGTAAGATCCTCATCAATAAACTGATACATAAAGGAATAATCACACTACATCTACAAAATGTCAATATCAAGCAGCGGCTTCAAATCCGAAGTGATGAGTAGATGTAAAATGATATTGGATTTGACGCAATAAGCACACTAATAAGAATGTTATTCCAATTATAACATGAAGGCCGTGGAAGCCTGTAGCCATGAAAAAGGTAGATCCGTACACTCCGTCGGCAATAGTAAAAGGAGTTTCTAGGTATTCAGATCCTTGGAGTGCAGTGAAATAAATGCCTAATAAAATTGTGATTGTTAGCGCTTGGATTATGTTACCTCGGTTGCCTTCTATAAGGCTGTGATGGGCTCATGTAATAGATACCCCTGATGCTAGTAATACAGATGTGTTCAGGAGTGGTACATCTAGAGGATTTAGTGGTAGGATTCCGGTAGGGGGTCAGCATCCCCCTAGTTCGGGTGTTGGTGCCAGACTAGAGTGATAAAATGCTCAAAAGAATCCTGCAAAAAAGAAGATTTCTGAGATAATAAACAGAACTATGCCGTAGCGTAAGCCTTTTTGAACAACTGGGGTGTGGTGGCCTTGAAATGTCCCTTCTCGGATAATATCTCGTCATCATTGATATATAGTTAAAGTATTGGTAAGTAATCCGATAGCTAGTAAGATATAGGAGTTGTAGTGGAATCACATAATTAGGCCTGACGTAAGTAAAAGGGCAGACAGGGCTCCTGTTAATGGTCAAGGACTTGGGTTTACTATATGGAAAGCATGGGATTGGTGTGTCATTAAGTATTGTCTTGTAGATAAAGACTTACTAGCAGAGTGAATACATATGCTTGAATTAGAGCTACAGCAAATTCAAGTACTGTTAATAAAACCAAAATAATAAAGGTTAGTATTGAACCAACTGGAGAGATAGAGAAAACTACTATTGAGGCACCCCAATGAGGTGAATTAACAAATGTCCTGCCGTGATATTAGCTGTTAATCGAATTGCCAGGGCTATTGGTTGAATAAATAGACTAATAGTTTCAATAATAATTAATATTGGGATTAGGGGGATAGGGATACCTTGTGGTAGAAAATGGGCTAGGGATGATTTAGTTTTATATCGAAAGCCTAAAATTACAGTGCCGGTTCATAATGGAATTGCTATAGATAGATTTATTGATAGTTGAGTTGTTGGAGTAAAGGAATGAGGGAGTAAGCCTAGTAGGTTTGTTGATGCAATAAATGTAATCAGGGTAATTAACATCAGGGTCCAATTTTGACCTTTGGGATTATGTGTCATTATTATTTGTTTAATAATATTATTTATCAACCCATGCTTGAATAGTAGATAATCGGTTGGAGATCAGTCGATTTGTTGAAGGGTAGAATAATATTGGTAATATGATAATTAGGATTACTAGTGGTAATCCTATTAATGAAGGGGTAGTGAAAGAGGCAAATAAATTTTCGTTCATTTTGTTTCTCAAGAGGGTTTAAATATAGTTGACTCTATTTTTTTAGAGGTGGGATTATTAAAGAAGATGTTATTTTCTTAATTTTTATTTGAAAGATAATAAAGAGGGAAATTATAGTTCCTAGAATGGTTATGAATCATGGGGATGTGTCCAGCGGAGGCATGTCACTACGGGATATATCATATCCAGTCTTTAACTTAAAAGGTTAATGCTGAGTTTAGCTTCGTAGTGGTGACTATGACATACTTGATGTTCATGCCTCAAAGTATTTTAGGGGTACCATTTCTAGAACGATAGGCATGAAGCTATGATTTGAGCCACAAATTTCTGAACATTGACCATAAAATAACCCAGGTCGTGATGAGGTTAAAGTGGCTTGATTTAGTCGCCCAGGGATAGCATCAGTTTTTAGGCCTAGTGAAGGTACTGCTCATGAATGAAGTACATCTTCTGATGAGATTAATATACGAATAGGTAGTTCAATTGGTAGAACTACTCGATTGTCTGCTTCTAGTAATCGCAGCTCTCCTGGCTTTAAATCTGAAGTAGCAATTATATATGAATCAAATATCAAATCTTCATAATCAGTGTATTCATAACTTCAATATCATTGATGACCTATAGTTTTCACGGTTAAGTAGGGATCATTAATTTCATCCATTATATATAAAATTCGTAATGAAGGCGATGCAATTATGATGAGGATGATGGCGGGTAATACGGTTCAGATCATCTCTACTTCTTGAGCATCCATTGTACTAGTATGTGTTAACTTAGTAGTTAATATTAGTGAAATAATATATAAAACTAGTGTACTAATAAGGAATACGATTATTAGAGTATGATCATGAAAGTCAGTTAACTCCTCTATGATAGGGGAAGTAGCATCTTGAAGTCCTAGTTGTATTGGGTACGCCATTAAGATACACGGGAAATTAACCTGTAATTTAACTTTGACAAAGTTATGTTATTATTTAACTAGTATCTAATAGAGAAAGACATATAGGTATATGGGACTGGCTTGAAACTAGTTTTAGGGGGTTCAATTCCTTCCTTTCTTATATTAGGAGGATTTAATAAACACTGGCTCCTCAAATGTGTGGAAAGGTGGAGGACACCCATGGATTCATTCTAAATTAGTAGCTACTATTTCTACTGACTTAACTTCTCGTTTGGAAGCTAGTGCTTCTCAGATTATAAAGATTATTAAGATGACCGCTGTTAATGAGATGAATGAGCCTGTTGAAGATACAGTATTTCATGTAGTGTAGGCATCTGGGTAATCTGAATATCGCCGTGGTATACCCGCGAGTCCAAGAAAATGTTGAGGGAAGAATGAGCAAAAATTGATTTTTGCTCATGTGTCACTTAGAGTATATCCTGTAAATAATGGGAATCAGTGGACAAATCCTCCTATGATAGCAAAAACAGCTCCCATAGAAAGAACATAATGGAAATGGGCTACTACATAGTACGTGTCATGTAGTACAATGTCTAGTGAAGAATTAGATAGGACAATTCCTGTTAAGCCTCCAACTGTGAAGAGAAAAATAAAGCCTAAAGCTCATAGTATAGCTGGTGATCATTTAATATTTCCTCCATGAAGAGTAGCCAATCAGCTAAAAACCTTTACACCAGTAGGGATAGCAATGATTATAGTGGCGGATGTGAAGTAGGCTCGAGTATCTACATCTATTCCGACTGTAAATATATGATGAGCCCATACAATAAAGCCTAGGAAACCAATTGATATTATGGCTCAAACCATTCCTATATATCCAAAAGGTTCTTTTTTTCCTGAGTAGTAGGTTACGATATGGGAAATTATACCAAAGCCTGGGAGAATTAAAATATAAACCTCAGGGTGTCCAAAAAATCAGAAAAGATGTTGATAAAGAATAGGGTCTCCACCGCCAGCAGGATCAAAAAAGGTTGTATTTAGATATCGGTCAGTTAATAGTATAGTAATGCCTGCAGCTAATACTGGTAAGGATAGAAGTAACAGGACTGCAGTAATTAATACTGATCATACGAAGAGTGGTGTTTGATATTGTGTAATTGCCGGCGGTTTTATATTAATGATAGTGGTAATGAAATTAATGGCCCCTAAGATGGAAGATACCCCTGCCAGGTGAAGTGAGAAGATAGTTAGATCAACGGAGGCACCTGCGTGTGCTAAATTTCCAGCTAAAGGTGGATATACTGTTCATCCAGTACCAGCCCCTGCTTCTACCATGGATGAGGCTAGTAAAAGTAAAAAGGAAGGTGGTAGTAGCCAAAAACTTATATTATTTATCCGCGGGAACGCTATATCAGGGGCTCCAATTATTAATGGCACTAATCAGTTACCAAACCCTCCAATTATAATTGGTATCACTATAAAGAAAATTATAACAAAAGCATGGGCTGTAACAACGACATTATAAATTTGATCATCTCCTAGTAACGTTCCGGGTTGACCAAGTTCTGCTCGAATTAAGATACTTAGGCCTGTACCTACTATGCCAGCTCAAGCACCGAAGATCATGTATAAGGTTCCGATGTCTTTATGGTTAGTGGAGAATAATCAACGATTAATGAACATAGGTAAGATGGCTGAGTAAGCATTAGACTGTAAATCTAATCACAGAGGTGCAAGCCCTCTTTTTACCAGTAGCCCTGTGGTGATGAAATCTCATTGAATTGCAAATTCAAAGGAGCAGCTCAATCCTGCCTGGGGCTTCTCCCGCCTTTTCTTTTTTTTTTTTAGGCGGGAGAAGTAGATTGAAGCCAGTTGATTAAGGCAGTTAGCTGTTAACTAATTCGTTGTAGGTTTGATTCCTATCAATCTAGGAAAGACTTAGCTTAGTTAAAGTGACTGATTTGCACTCAGTAGATATAGGTATTATGGCCTGTAGTCTTTAGTTTTATCAGGGATTAGACTTGAATTATCTTCTTAGGGCTTTGAAGGCTCTTGGTCTTGTATAACCTAAATCCCTATAGGATTGAGTAAATTAGGGGGGCTAAAGGTAATGAAAAAGAGGAAATTATTAGGAGAGTTGGGACTATGGTTAACTTTTTTTGGGTTTTAACAGATCATTTTAGTTTATTTGTATTTGTTATGGGAAATATAGTTATTGATGTTGAGTAAATTAGTCGAACATAGAAAAATAAGTTTAGTAGAGCTATTATGGCTATTAATAAGGCTGAGATTGTCATATTATTAAATACTATTTCTTGAATAATATATCATTTAGGTAAGAATCCTGTTAATGGTGGTAATCCTCCTAGTGACAGAAGAGAAATTAATAGTGTTAGTGTAGTAAGTGGGTGAGTGTTTCATGTGGATGTTAGTGAGGCTGTTGTCAGTGCTAATAAATACTTTAGTGAGATGAATACTGTGATTGTTAATATGATGTAAATAAGTAGGTTAAATAACATAGCTGATGGGTTGTAGACAGTTGCTGCTAGTATTCAGCCTATATGGGCGATTGAAGAATAAGCTATGATTTTTCGTAATTGGGTTTGGTTGAGTCCTCCTCAGCCTCCAATTAGAATAGATGATAATGCTATAATTGTTATTAAATTTACGCTGAAATATGGAGATAATTGATAGACAATTGCTATAGGAGCTAATTTTTGTCATGTTAATATGATTAGTCCTGGTAGTAGTGGAATGCCTTGTGTGACTTCTGGAACTCATAGGTGGAAGGGGACTAGTCCCAGTTTTATGGCTAGTGATACTAGCATAATATGGTTTGTAATATTGTTCTGTATATTAAGTGTGTTTCATTGGCCTGATGTGTTCAGGTTGTTGAGGATGGCTAATATAAATAATATAGATGCTGTTGATTGGACTAGAAAATATTTTGTAGCTGCTTCGGTAGATCGATAGCTTATGTTATAGTTTATTAATGGAATTATTGCTAGTATATTTAGTTCTAATCCTATTCACATAAGGATTCAATTAGAGCTTGTAATAGTAATTAGGGTTCCTATAACTAGGGTAATTGAGATTAGGATAAGTGATAGTGGTTTTATTAGTAAGGGAAGGGTTAATTTACCAACATATTTGGGGTATGGGCCCAATAGCTTTATTAGCTTACCTTACTAGAATTTAGTGTAATTGGTAGCACTAAGAAATTTGAATTCTTAAGTCAGGTTCAATTCCTGTAATTCTAGAAATAAGAGGAGTTAAACCTCTATTATTTACTCTATCAAAGTAACTCTTTTATCAGACATATTTCTATAGTATAGGTGGAATGCTTGCTGTAATGATTGGAACTGATACATGTCATATACATAGAGATAGTGTCAGGGGTAGAAAATTTTTTCATAGTAGGTGTATAAGTTGATCGTACCGGAATCGTGGGTATGATGCGCGGATCCATAGGAAAGTAAGTGTTAATAGTATGGTTTTTATGATGAATGTACTGGTGATGATTTCTGGTTCTGTTGGGTAGTATATTGGACCTAGAAATAACATTGTAGTAATAACATTCATAAGGATAATGTTTATATACTCGGCTATAAAGAATAATGCAAATGGTCCAGCTGCATATTCTACATTGAAGCCTGATACTAGTTCTGATTCACCTTCAGTGAGATCAAATGGGGCTCGATTGGTTTCAGCTAATGTTGAGATAAATCATATTATGGCTAAAGGTCATGCTTGTATAATTATTCATGTGTTTTCTTGGGCTGAAGATAATGAAATTATTGAAAATGAGCCACTTATTAGTATAACTGATAGTAGAATGATAGCTAAGCTTACCTCATATGAGATGGTCTGGGCTACAGCACGTAGGGCACCTATTAGGGCGTATTTTGAGTTTGATGCTCAACCTGACCATAGGATTGAATAGACTGCTATACTTGATATGGCTAAGATAAATAAGAGTCCTATGTTTATGTTTACAAGTGGCTGTGGTATAGGAAGTGGGATTCATAGTGTTAATGCTAGAGATAGTGCTAAGATAGGGGCTATTATGTAAAGTAGTAGGGATGATGTGGCTGGTCGAGATGGTTCTTTGATAAATAATTTTATAGCATCAGCAAATGGTTGTAAGATTCCGTATGGTCCAACTACATTTGGTCCTTTTCGTAGTTGTATATAACCTAATAGTTTACGCTCTACTAGTGTTAGAAATGCTATGGCTAGGAGGATCGGTAGAATTAGGCTTAGAAAGTTAATTAAAAACACATATTAGGGAGAGGATTTGAACCTCTGGTAGTAAGGTCTTAAATCTTATACATTTACCGGACTCTGCCACCCTAACTGTAACCTTTCCTTGGTTAATATTTGGCTTTGTATTCCATATTGATAGAATATCATATGTATTTTATTAAGGCACTTATGGCTAAGTAGGCCTTGTTTTTCTGGTCCTTTCGTACTGGGAAAAACGTTTAAATAGATAGAAACCGACCTGGATTTCTCCGGTCTGAACTCAGATCACGTAGGACTTTAATCGTTGAGCAAACGAACCCTTAATAGCTTCTGCACCATTAGGATGTCCTGATCCAACATCGAGGTCGTAAACCTTATTATCGATATGGACTCTCCAATAAGATTGCGCTGTTATCCCTAGGGTAACTTGGTCCATTGATCAGTTTTCTGGATCAAATAAGACTTGTGTGTATTGTTGACTTGTAAGTCTAGAAAATAGTCTTTCGGAGGTTTTTTTGTGCTCCGAGGTCACCCCAACCAAAATTTTTTACTCTGTTATTTGTTATTTCTTGTCTCATGTTTGATTTATTTATTAACTGTAAAGAGTTATAAATTTAAGCTCCATAGGGTCTTCTCGTCTTATTTTTAGATTTTCGCCTCTTCACGAAAAGGTCAATTTCATTGATTAGATGGGAGAGACAGTTAAACCCTCCTCACGCCATTCATACAAGTCCCTAATTAAAGAACAAGTGATTATGCTACCTTTGCACGGTCAGAATACCGCGGCCGTTTAACTCATGTCACTGGGCAGGCAGTGCCTCTAATACTTTTTATGCTAGAGGTGATGTTTTTGGTAAACAGGCGGGGTTTTTGTTTGCCGAGTTCCTTTCTCATCTTTTAATCTTTCCTTAGTGGCACTCCAGTGTAGGGTTAACACTTTATATAATAATAAGTTTATAGTTGTGGATTGTGTAATATTCTGTGTTAACTATCAGTGATATATTTGTTCTGATATAAGCTTGTGCCAGGAGACTTGTCAGTCTTATTACTCATATTAACAGTATCACATCTAGGTTTTGCTAGATTAGCCCAATTATTATTTTTGGGAGATTCTATATTATTTACTTAATATTGAATAGTTTAAGTGGTTGAGCTTCAACGCTCTCTTAATTGATGGCTGCCTTTAAGCCTACTATGGTAATATTAGATGTATTCTCTCCAAATAAGGTTGTACCCTTTATTTAAAAAGCTGTACCTTTTTAAATTAACGTTAAAACTTACATTAGGTTTATTTATACGGGTGGTATGTTTTAAGCAGAACTAAAATTCATTAATGGGCAACCAGCTATCACCAGGCTCGATAGGTCTTTCACCACGACCTACAAATCTTCTCACTATTTTGCTACATAGATGAGTTGGCTCTATAATTGCTGTTCATAGGTAGCTCGTCTGGTTTCGGGGTTAGTGGCTATAACTCTTTTTGTCACTTAGTTTCTGGTTAACTCATTATGCAAAAGTTACAAGGTTTAATCTTTGCTTTTCTATACTTTTTTAAATCTTTCATTTTTCCCTTGCGGTACTTTCTCTATGGCTCCTATTGTCAGTTATTTTCTATCGCCTATACTAATAATTTCAGCTCCTAAATGTTTTAGATTAGGTAAGTAAGTATTGATATAATATATGATATATAGGGCTATAAATATAGTTCAAAGCATTCATAGGTCTGAATTCTTCTGAGTGTAAGTCAGGTGCTTTAATATAAGCTAGGCTTTGATTATTCCAAGCGCACTTTCCAGTACGCTTCCCTTGTTACGACTTGTCTCCTCTAGTCTCATACTTGCTTATAATTAATTATTAGTGAGCTGTACGTGATATTGAGGAGGGTGACGGGCGGTGTGTACGTGCTTCATTGCTCTATTCAATTGAACACTCTATTTTCAATTTACTACTAAATCCTCCTTCATTCCCTATGTTTCAGAGGGAATTCCGTGATGTTCTGTTTCCAGAAAATGTAGCCCATTACTCTCCACTTCATTGGCTACACCTTGACCTAACTTTTTTATTAATCTATAATGATTATGCCTACTAATATTCCTTTTCAGGGTTAGCTGAGGATGGCGGTATATTGGCTGAATTAGCAAGAAGTGGTAAGGTGGATCGGGGTTTATCGATTACGGAACAGGCTCCTCTAGGTGGATATAAAGCACCGCCAAGTCCTTTGAGTTTCTAGCAGTTGCTTGTAGTCCTCAGGCGAATAAATTTGTTATTGACTTATTTATGTTTATGGCTATACATAGTGGGGTATCTAATCCCAGTTTGTTTTATAGCTTTAGTGTTGCAATTTGATAAGATTACTTTCGTTATTGACTTTCGCTTTAATTAATGCTTTTTACAGCTGAATTAGACTTTAATCTTATTTAGGTAATAGTTTTAGCACTCTTTACGCCGTTATACATTAACTCGGGTCAATCGTATGACCGCGGTGGCTGGCACGAAATTTACCAACCCTAAATCAGTATTACTTAGTCAAACTTTCGTTCATTGCTTAATTTTTATCACTGCTGTATCCCGTGGGGGTGTGGTTAGACGTGGTGTTTTTAGCTACTAGTTATTACTGTACTTGATCCCTGCTCCTTTCTCTCTTAAACGCAGAAAATTTTGGGCATAACTCACCGGATTACGGATATTCGCATGTGTAAGTATACTGACAGCTAACATAAAGGCCAGGACCAAACCTTTTATATGTCTATGGAATAGATACTATTCTTCTAGGCATTTTCAGTGCCTTGCTTTACCTATAAGCTACATAAACTATTGGTAAATATACCTAGGTAAGCTTAAGTTTAGTATGAATTCTGGCAACAGAGATTCTCATATATTCATATTTTCTCTAAGGTTTTAAAAATTTATTAGGACGAGTCAGTCAAGTTATGGACTGACCTCCTAAGGTGCGTATCAAGTCGTCTTGTTTTTGGGGTTTGGCAAGAAAATGATAAGATATGCGGGGGGGGTAGGGGGGGTTTGTTGTATAGAAAGCTTTTTTTAAAATTTTTATAATATTTAGGTAAAATTTTATAATAAATTTATAATAAATAATTAAAATAAAAATTTATAATAAATAATTACTATGTCTTTCAAGCATTAATGAAAATACACCTGTTGGTTAATATGCGAGCGTGTAATATTAGTTAAAAAGTCCAGCTACAATTGAGTTGCAGGATACCAAGCCTTTGACGGCTTAGCTGAGTGATTGCATCCCCAAAATTAAAAAAAATACCAAAGGCATGACAGATCAGTTATGTTGATCATGGGCTGATTAGGCATTAATCCATCGAGATGTCTTATTTAAGAGGAACGAGTGGACTGCTTAGTTTCCATGGCCCTGAGGTAAGAACCAGATGTCTGATAAAGTTCTCTATTAGCGACCCCCAAGTTAATATGGGCCCGGAGCGAGAAGAGGGATCCGTATTGGGCAGGTTGATGGTTTCACGGAGGTAGGTAGATCAAGAGACCACAGGCATATGAAGGATAGTCATTTGGTCGAGGATTGATTTGACTTGGATGTGGTATGTACGGATCACGGTTATTTATGTGGATAAGCATTAATATATTAATGGAGTTGAATATTCATGTGGGTTTGAATTTACTTTGGATTATATAATCTTATGTATTATATGGAGTATGTACGATTATGTATAATATGTATAATTATACATATAATATGTACAATTATACATGATCTGTATAATTATACATATAATATGTACGATTATACATAATATGTATAATTATACATACAGCATGTACGATTATACACAGTGTGCATAGTTGTACATGTAACGTGTACGATTGTGCTTATATTATGTAAGTTGCGAGTGATATAAATTATGAGCATGCTTATATTGTTAGTGTGATTAGGTTTAGTGATGTGAGTTAAAATATTGTTTAAGGTGCTATTATATAATAGATTTTTGCTAGTTGTAATGAGTTAATGGAGGATGAGTAAGAGAAAGAGTATTAAGTCCATATATTTTAATTATGTTTAAAATTATTTTAATGTTTTATAAAAATTAACTCTGCTTGTGGTAGTTATAATAATTGTATAAACAAGTGTAGATAGACCAATTGAGGTTAAGTATTGTTTGTGGGGTAGGTAGGTGTTTACTTCAAGGAATAGTTTAAGTAGAACTCCAGCTTTGGGAGTTGGCGGTAGGATGAAAAAGTCTTTTCCTTGAGTTCGCTCTAAGGGGATTTTATACCTCTTTGTAGGTTTACAAGACCTAAGTATTGGAATTATACTATTAGAGCGATCTTCATTTGAGTAATTTATTTTCAATTAAGCCTGCTAGTGGTATAAGAATTAAAATAATGATGAAATATATGATTGAGGCTGTTTGACCAATAATAATAAATGGGGGCTCAACGGGTTGCGCTCCAATCCATGTGAGTAAAAATAGGTCTGCCACTAGGGTTCAGAATAGGAATTGGCTTAGTGGGCGGAATGGAAGGCTTCGTTGGTTTGATGTATGAAGGTAGGGAAGAAGGGCTAGGACTAAAATTGATAAGACTAGGGCTACAACACCTCCTAGTTTATTGGGAATAGATCGTAGGATAGCGTAGGCAAATAAGTATCATTCAGGTTTGATATGTGGTGGGGTGTTGAGAGGATTAGCGGGTATATAGTTGTCTGGGTCTCCTAGTTTGTCTGGGAGGTACAACACTAAGGTCATGAAAAATATAATCAGTAATAGTGCTCCTAAGAAGTCTTTGGTTGAGTAGTAGGGGTGGAATGGGATTTTGGCACAGTCTGATGGGATGCCTAGTGGATTATTTGATCCTGTTTCATGAAGAAATAGGAGGTGGACTGTGGCTAGGGCTGCAATGATAAAAGGGAGGATAAAGTGAAATGCAAAGAATCGTGTAAGGGTTGCTTTATCTACTGAAAACCCACCTCAAATCCATTCTACTAGGTCTTGACCGATATAAGGGATTGCTGATAGGAGGTTGGTAATAACGGTGGCTCCTCAAAATGATATTTGTCCTCATGGTAAGACGTAGCCAACAAATGCGGTGGCTATAGATAAGAATAGGATCAAGATGCCAACATTTCATGTTTCCTTATAAAGGTAGGAGCCGTAGTAAATGCCACGTCCAATATGGATGTATAGGCAGATAAAAAATAGTGAAGCTCCATTTGCATGTATATATCGGATTAGTCAACCATAACTTACATCTCGGCAGATATGGGTTACTGATGAAAAAGCTGTTAGAGCATCTGATGTATAGTGTATGGCTAGGAATAGGCCAGTTGAGATTTGTAGGATTAAGCATATGCCTAACAGAGAGCCGAAGTTTCATCAGCCTGAGATATTAGGTGGGGTGGGTAGGTCAATGAAAGCGTGATTTACGATTTTAAATAATGGGTGAGACTTGCGTATAATTGTCATTAGTTTCTATAGTTGAATAACAACGGTGATTTTTCATGTCACTAGTCTTGGCTAATATCCATGTAGAAATTATGAATTACTTGAGTAATTTTCTTTTAATAGTTATAGTTCTTGGAATTGTTGTGGTGGCAGCTAAGCCATCACCAATTTATGCAGGGCTTGGTTTGATTGTTAGTGGGGGTGCTGGGTGTGGTGTGGTTTTATATTATGGTTGTTCTTATATAGGTTTAATAGTATGTCTTATTTATCTAGGTGGAATACTTGTAGTCTTTGGATACACTACTGCTTTGGCTACAGAGGAATATCCTGAGATATGAAGTTCTAATTCTTGAATGTGGTTTTTGTTATTTTCTGGTATTGTTCTCCGCAACCAGGCTGGATGGGACTCGAGGGGCCTCAGTTTCCCCACGTCCAGCGGTCGGTGTCGGCTGGCCGGAGGCTTGGTGTAACTGGGACATTAAAGTATTTTAGTATAAAAAAAAGAAAAACAAATACATAAACTAAAACAACTATAAAGATCACCAGAGAAATATATCTCCTCCAAAATCAACTGTTTCCATAAGAGATTTTAAAGACAGTGAAATGGGTGATATTTGAAAGAACTTGCTCAGAAATATAAATAAATGCTATGAAGACAACAGCTGAACAAAATGAAGTAATGAAGCCAACATAGGATAAAAAAATAAAAATTCAAGGAGGAAACAGATATTTTGAAGACTCAAAATTTCAGAAAGGAAAATTTCAATAATCGCGGGCGCGCCAGGGCTCCATCAGTCGAGAGGCGCCTCCCCCACCACACCGGCTCCCATGCCCCCTCAGCCAGTGCTGCCTCAGGAGTCCCCCCCCCCACCCTGCCGCCATGTTGGGTCAGCGCGTGACACCGCCTTGCAGTCGACGCCCTGAGCTCAGCGGAGCAGGAGGCCCAAGGAAGAGCTGGAAGCGCGAGGGGGCCAAGGCAGGAAGGCATGGGGCATCGCACAAGTCCTGGTGAGCAGAGCCCTGTGCAGGTAGCCGCAGACCCCGCCCCGCCCCCGCGGAGGGCGCAAGGGGCGTGGCCCGGGGAAGGGGCGTGGTCTGGGAGTCCTGGGGTGGGGGAGCCCAGGAATTCCCTCCTCCTGAAGTCAGGCATCCAGGGCCGGCTCCGCAGTCGTCCCTGCAGCCTGCCGCCCCATGCCCCACGCCTCGCGCCCCCACGCCTAGGAGGCGGTCCGGGTGGAGGAGGGAGAGCGGGAGGGCCTCGGCGGGCGTCTGCTCCGCCTGCTGCCCCCTCTCGGTCCGGGCCAGAGCCATGGCCACAGCGACCCGTGCGAGCGCGGCAGGAGGGCAGGTAAGGACCCCAGCCCGGACCCGCGGGCGGGGATGGCCAACCCCGCTCCAGGTGGCGCTAGGCCCGGGCGCCCTACTCCGGGAAGGCGACTCCGCGATCGCCGCTCTCCACCGGCCCGGAGTCGGGAAGTTGGGGAGAAACTTCTCCCCTCCCCGGCCCGGCGGGCATGTGTCTTCTGCCCGTGCTCCCTGCTCGCCTCAGCCGCGGTCCCCGCCCCACCCCGTGCTTCCTGGTCCCCGCCCGCGTCCTCCGGGGCATCCTGTGCCCACCCCGCCCCCGACGAGGTGTGCGTGTGGGTGGGGAGGGAGGTTGGGTGGGCAATGTGTGGTGTGAGTGGGGGGCGTTGAACCTTCATTCGGATCCCTGAGCTCGATCAGGGGTCGCGGGGAGCGGCTCCTTTCTGCCCTGGAGAGTGGATGGAGGTCCGCGGGCCGCCGGGCTCAGGGGGCCGCGGAGCCGGGCTGGGAGGACCTGGGCTGGGGGACGAGCGGGGGTGGGGGGAGCTCGAGCGGCCCGGGTTTGATAGAAAACCGCCACCTGTGTCAAGTGTTCCTTTGTTTTTCCTGGGGGTGGGGAGATCCGCCCTTCCGCGGCCACTCGAGCAGCACCAGGCCGCTCCTCCGCCTCCCCTTGCTTTCGGTGTCGTCCACATGGGTCAAGGAAATTTTGTGTTAAAAGTGTGTGTGTGTGTTTTCTTCTTGGTAATCGCTTCCAGCTTTTGCTTTATTGGGCAGAGGTGTTGTAAGGAGCTCCTGGAAAATCGTGTCTGGTGTAGAGGGATTGCTTTAGTGTGTGTGTTGTGAGTGGAGTGGACGGGGCGCAGGTCAGCCTGGGTTATTTTCTCAAAATCCATGGAACCAGTCATGGAATGACGGGCAGTCTGGTCACCTTGTAAGCTGCTCAGTGAAAAGTCTTCTGGTAGCACTGAAGCTAGCACATGCATGCCGTTTAGTTCATCTGCTGATGGGGAGGTTGTCATAGGTAATTTCAAGAACGTATGCCGTGGTTGTATAGACGTGCATGGTGGTGCTCCAAGTGTTTATACCATTCACTTCCTAAGAGTTAAATTACACACTTAGGAAAATACTGCTCAATGTGGGCATGTGACTGCATTTGCGAGAAAATACGTATTAAATCTAGGATATCAACCAACACAGTGCCTTGGCACACAGCAGACAGGAACCATTTTGAATGGAATAGATAAAGGAATGTCTTGAACTAGAAGCCAGGGTTCTTCTGTTCTTCACATACATTCGTACATTATACTTTGAGACAAAGTTACATTTCACCAAGGCCAAGTTTTTAAAAAAATTATGTGCGAACCCTGCCATATCAACATTTAGTTTTATCAGAATTTTTACACACTAGCTGAACCTCAGTGAAAAATTGATATGCTTGTTGAGGACACAGAGGGTCCTAAATTTAGAAAAAAAAAATAAAACCCCAACCAATTCTTTTGGTCGCAATCTTACACACAAGACTGTTCATATACATGTTTCAAGGATAAAATATGAAAGGGCTCCTAAAATATGTACTTAGTTATAACTACCGTAATGTTATAATACCTTTAATTTTCCAGTTAGTTTTGCTGCCTTCATAAACCACAAAATGGACTCCTTTCTGTTTGACCGAAAGTGAAATTACAGGTTTTATCTGTCTTCCTGGGATAGGTGGAATTTGTCTTATGGTTAGAGTATATATAATATTAATACATTGTTGGGGGAAAATGCCTAGTTCAGGAATCCTGTAACTGAAAAAAAAATCAGTGTTTATATAAATGAATTTGTATCTTATTATATGTAGTAGTAAAAGAATAAATATACTAAAAGAAAAGCAGTGACTGAATAAGAAACTTATTACCAATCCAACTTGTTTATTCATGGTTCATTTTCGTGGATCTTAAGTTATACATACTTTTTATATGAGTAATTTTTTTCCTTAAAAATATAATTAGCTCTTACGTTGGGCACTGGTGGTGTAAGCCTTTGGTCCTAGCTAGTCAGAAGGATGAGACCTGAGGATCAGAGTTCAAAGCCAGCCAAGGCAGGAAATTCTGAGCAGACTCTTATCTCCAGTTAACCAGTAAAAGCAAGAAGTGGAGGTATGGTTCAAAAGGTAGAACACTAGTCTTGAGTGAAAAAGCCAAGTGAGACCTTGCCCTGAATTCAAGCCCTAGCAAAAAAAAAAAAACCCACACAAATATATTTATGTCTTAATCTAGTCAATCAGTTCCGTGGACATCCCTTATTAGTCCAATTAAGAAAGAAGCCGGGGCCGGGAGTTTGGCCTAGTGGTTAAAGTGCTTACCTAGCACGCATGAAGACCCAGGTTCAATTCCTTGGTACCACATACATAGAAAAAAGCCGGAAGTGGTGCTGAGGCTCAAGGGGTAGAGCTCTAGCCTTGAGAAAGTCCAAGGACAGTGCTCAGGCCCTGAGCTCAAGCCCAGGACTGGCAAAAAAAAAAAGAAGCCTAGTAAAACATTTTGAAAAGCATTGTTAAGATTTGCTGTCTAGGAATATACATCTGTCTGTTAAGAGATACAATTTCAATGAAATTATGCCTTTATAAGTTAAATATTTGCTGTCTTGGAATGCAAACTTGGGTGGCAAGACTACATTAAGAAAAAAAATCTGCAGGAAACTTATTTCATTAAAAGATAGGTTAGGAAGGAGAAGGCTGTGATTGCTATCTTGTTTCTGAAGTGGCAGGGTGTTTTTGTTTTTCCACCGTTTGTTTTTTAACCTAGTTGTGCTGCAGTGGAGTTGGCCTTTGTGTAATGCATTAAGCCGAATACCTCTTATGTGTGCTTTTGTGTATCTGGGCTTTATTTTAGGTGGAAGTTTTCTTTAAAGAATGTGTGTAATGTATATAAGATACTTGGATTAAGAAGTAAGTGTTTGGTGATTGGATTTAGAACTTTGGTGGGGCTTTACTTTGCCTTAGGGGTAGACTTAAAAAAAATGGTTGGGGTGGGGTAATGTATTGAGGGGTTACAGTTACGCCCGGCAGGTAGTGGGTATATTACTTTTTGAATTTTGATACCTCTTCTCATGCTTTTCTCCCTCTTTTGCTCCCCAACCCCCTCCAAGTCATCTTGTTTTTCCCCCTTTCTTCCCTATTTCAAATAAATGCATACAGTAACAACAGGTAGGGTTACGTTTATTTAATGTTAATTTTTATATACCATTTAGTGTGTATAATTGCCTTGAAAATGCTATGTACTCACTGCCAAATGTATAATAATTAGAGAATTTCAGACAAGATATTTGCAATAAAGTTCTGGGTTCTTTTAGGATGATAATTATTTGACTATTTTGAGAGTAGACACTAGGTTTACTTACTTTAAATGTAAGTGAAAAATAAAATAAATACTGTTGTGTTGTCAAATACCCTGTTTTTCAGAAAACTGGTCAATATATCAACACGGCATTTTGCATCACGGGAGAAATTTTTTTTTACTTTGGTCACTTTTAGTTTTCTAGAGCAGAATGCTTTTAGACCAATAAATCCAGCCTTCCATTTGACATTTGACATTGATTGTTAGGAAATTCTGTGAAAAATAAGTTGTCATTACTTAAATTTTATGAAAGTGTATATCAGCGCAAGGAAGATATACATCTTCCTTCAAGGGATATGTTTCAGAAGGAAGCAAATGACTGTATGGTGTTAGAGTTTCAGAAATGCAGATGGAAAGACTTAGAAAAAATCATATTAAGTGAAGTAAGCTAGACTCAAAGGAACTTAGGCTCAATGGTTTTCCTCATTCGTCATAATCAGTAGAAACCTTGGGTTCTCCTAGCAGAGATCTGCAATAGAGCAAAATCTTGATACATAAGGCCATATAATGTGAAGCTAATTGAAAGGACCTCCAGGATATTGAAACAAAAGCCATATAATGAATGATTGTTGTCTTTTTCTTTCTTTTTTCATATTTTTATTACAATTAATAGAAGGGTTACATTATATTCACCAGATAGAAGGTGCATTACTTCACAGACATGGATACCCTTTCTCATGTCTTGGTCCCCATTTCATTCCCCCCACCCCCATTCCTTCTTTTTTTTAATGGTTGTTACTTTTGTGTTGCTTAAGAAGTTTGGGCCTACTGTCAGGCCACAAAGATGGTTTGAGTTTATTCAAAGAGCTTGATTATCTTACTACTTCATTCTGGTACTAGGGCTTAAACTCAGGGCTAGAGCTTTCATTTGGCTTTTAAACATTTTTTTATTGTTATTATTAAGGTCATGTACAGAGGGATATCTCACGTGTGTGTGTGTGTGTGTGTGTGTGTGTGTGTGCGTGCACATGCATGCGTACGCTGGTAGTGGAGCTTGAACTCAGGGTCTTGGCATGTCCACTAGCATTTTTGCTTAAGGCTGTGTAGGGAGCACAATAATGATACAGATAAGCTGAGATGCATAAAGATGTTTATTTCTCCAGTGCTAGTTCCATAGTACCTTATTCCATTACCATCCAGTAGGCGGCGGACCTCACCCACCCAATGCAAGGCTACCCAGCTTCCTCCTACCTGCCTGTCCCAGCCAGGGCCACTCACTTGGTCCCACAGGTTGGCCTGCTACCACTTGAGCCACAGCTTCACTTCTGGGTTTTTGCTGGTTAACAGGAGATAAGAGTTTTATGGACTTTTCTGCGTGGGCTGGCTTTGACCTTGAATCCTCAGATCTCAGGCTCCTGAGTAGTTTAGGATGAGAGGCAGGAGCCATTGGTGCCCAGCTCAGAATTGAATAATTTGGAGTAGTTTTAAGTTCACAGTAAAATTAAAAGAAAATGACAGATACTTCTTATGTCCCTACACAGGCCCAGTCTCCCCCACAACCAGCATTCCCTACAGAGGGGTACACTGTGAGAATCAGTGACACACACCTCATACTGGCACCCATGTCTCCAGAGACTGCAGAGTGTGGCTTATTTGCCCTGTTGTGTCATATGTGCACTGTGGTCCTGGGCCCAGGCACAATGTCATGTGCCAGTCGTGTTATGTTTCATCAGGAGTAATGCCAATGTTATACAATCCTTTTCTCCAATATAGATTTGGCCTAATGTCTCTACATTTTGTTCTATTTTAAATCTCTGCTAGGAGAGCCCAAGGTTTCTACTGATTATGACAAATGAGGGAGACTATTGGGCCTATGTTTCTTGGTGTCTGGCTTACTTCACTTAATACGATTTTTTCTAAGTCTTTCCATTTCCTTACAAATGGGGTGATGTCGTTCTTTCTGACAGCAGCATAGAATTCCATTGTGCATAAATACCACATCTTGTTGAGCTACTCATCAACTAAGGGATATCTGGGTTAGTTCCATAGCTTTGCCACGGTAAATACTGCTGCAATGAACATCATTGTGCTATTGGATTTAGTATGCCCTTGTTTCTGGATGGTTGGGTAAATGTGAAGTAGTGGGATTGCTGGGTTATAGGGGAGCTCTATGTTTAGTCTTTTGAGGAACTGCCATACTGCTTTCCACTCCCACCAACAGTGTAGTAGTGATCCCTCCTGGCCATATCCCCTCCAGCATCTGTTGTTATTAGTTTTCTTGATCCTGGCCATTCTAACTGGAGTGAGGTGGAATCTTAGAGATGTTTTGATTTGCATTTCTTTTATGATCAGAGATGTCGAGCATTTCTTCATGTGTCTCTAGGCCATTTTTGTTTCTTCTTCAGAGAAGACTCTGTTTATGTCTTTGGCCTATCTAATTGTTACAACTTAAGGAAACCATGGAGCTTATTTTTGTTTGGGTCTGGGTTACTTCATTTAATATGATTTTTTTCCAAGTCTTTCCATTTCCTTACAGATGGGATGATGCCATTCTTTGCTCACACTTTATGAATGAATGAATGAAGGAAACACTTTCCCCTAATGACCTACAATACATAGTACCATGAAAGAGAGGTGCATCAGAACATCCCTGTCATTCAGCTTACCTTTTTCTTAGAAACATTTCAGAAAGATTTCCATGTAGTTGAGAGTTGACCCTTCTGCAATAATATTGCTGGCCTCTGCAGACCAAATCAAGGGTATTCTGGATGCTCTGCCACTGACTTGATACAGGTAGCCATGTTAACAAAAGGGTATCACTCCAACATAACTCAAATTTCCTGTACCTGCCCATCTTGAATTCCCTTTGAGAGTTCAAGCCTATTTACTGAGACTGGACCCTGTGGAGTGTGAGATGGTATGGTATGTGAGTGGTGGTGGGTGGAAGACTAGCGTGGGAGGAGCAGGAAATTGGAGACCCTGGGGATGAGATTGTAGCATTTTCAGTTGCAAAGCTGTGCAGCCAGGATAGCTTTGTGAGCTCTGTGGGTGAACTCTATTATCTGGTTCTTCCTGGAAAATCCCTGTAGTTACAGAGCTGGCAGAGCAGCTCTTCCACCATTATTAAAGAGGCCAGAATTAAATCTGTGTGTATGTGTGTGTGTTCCTCACATTAGTCACTGGTGAATGCTAATGGTCTTTCCAGTCTCAGGCCTTCAGAGAGGGGGTACAAATGTGTTTCTTGGTGACCCTTAGCAGTGTGGTAAACTAAGTGGTGGTGGGTCCTTTCTTGTCTCATGAAAATGTCCATCACTGGATGACTTGCAGTTGTTGGAAGCATCATTTTAATGATGATATATAAGGAATTATTACTATTTTGGAGTGTGTGTATGTGGCAATCTTGGGGCTTACTCAGGGTCAGAACAGTTTTCCTTAGTTTTTTTTTTCACCCAAAGGCTAGTGTCCTAACAACTAAGGCAGTCCTCTTCTCCTGTTTTTTTTTCAGATATTTTTATTGTAATTAATAGAAGGGTTACATTATATTCACCAGATAGAGGGTACATTACTTCACAAATATTGATACCCTTTCTCATGTCATGGTTCTCCTGGGTTTTTAATTGGAGCTAAGAATCTCATGAACTTTTCTATCCAGACTGACTTTGAATCCTGCTTCTCAGATATCAGACTCCTGAGGAGGTAGAATTCCAGGTATGAGCCACCAGTGTGCCTGGATTAAGCCTTGTTATTAGCCACATTAGAAATGAGCTCCTCAGCCCTCTTCTCCAGGTGAGAATGAGTTATGGAACAGGACGCTTTCAGAGGCTGCAGGGATTTATACCCTGGTTTGAGGTTGAGAGGTCACCAGAAAACAGGGCTATCAGAGATAAAGGAAGGTGGATAACATTTCTCAGCAGAAATACAAATTTAGTTACACCACATTGTTGACTTCAGTGTATTTATATATACTGGACATTTAGAGTTTCAGTTAAAAACATTGATTTGTCATCTCCCATGGAACAGGAGAATGGGGTTGTAAAGGCTAATGAAGCTAGAGGACAACTGAGCAGTAGGCCACCTACCTCATCTAGATGATTCATTGCATTGCAGTAAGGTAAATAAGTACCTGTAAGTACTGAAGCTCCCGGGATTTCTGCACCTGGCTCTGCCTTCTGCTGGCTTGCAGCACAGTGTCCTCTCTCTGCCCTCACGGTTAAGGGTTAGACTACACTGGGTCCTTGCAATTCAATGCTTGGAGCATCTGAGATCCTGATCAGAGGCCACTGGTGACCAATACCTGTTCTGCAAGGGATGAAGTGATTCCTGGCTTCATTTTACTATTTGTGGTTCTCCAGTAAAGTGGAACGGCTGAGAAGCAGGCCACGGGACAGCTGACCTGAGGTGTTGCCAGCACCAAATGACAGCTTTCTAGAGAGGATAGTGGTAATTGCCGCAGACTGACTCAGCGGGATTGCGGAGAGACCAAGTCTGGATTCACAGGTCAGGAATGGATTCGGCGATGACAGACAGACACAAACGCAAGGGAGGTTTGAAATCTGCTGCGAAGTTTTACTTGTTGAGTGTGAGATTATATACAGTCAAAGCAGGAGTAGTTTCTTTCAGTTGGCATAAGGTCAAAAGATTACAATCACGTTTAAGAATGGTTACAGGGTACATTTTTCTGAGTAGAAAAGAAACTTCTCCCTTCATTCTAAGAAGCCATGGTTAATAAGTCAGACATTATGGTTAGGCGTCATCCGCCTTAACATTAATCACTATTAGCTTTGTTTACCATCTGTTTTCTAGTTCTTCCTATGATTCTGTTTCTAAGTTAGTAATTATTACCCTGTGCCAGGAATTGTAAAACCTTAAACCTAAGAGTCCATTGTTACTGTTCAGTTAGAGCACACCACGGTGCTCTAGCCCTTCTAATCCTTTCCCATGTGATTCATTAGGTACTTGTGACATTTACACAAGTAATGCAGACACATTAAAGGCATATTCAGGTAAACTAACATTTATTACTAATTCAGAGATCATGTTTTCCATTTAGTTTCTAATTCTGTCTTATTATTAGTAGAGTGCATTGAGGTCATCAAGGCTGCTGTGGATGTGTTTGCGCCAGAGTAGCCAGGCATGCACTTTTAGTTCCTGGAGCATCTAGTCGCTCAATCAATTGTTTAGGCCAGTGGCTGGCACAGAATATTGCTGCCATACCATCAACTATCAGAAATGAAAAGAGTGTTAAAAGAATCCCAGCACCCAGCATTATGAGCATTCCACGCATATGTCCCGGTCTCTGCCAGGAACCTCCAGGAGGCCTGATCACCATTGGTGTGAACCTCAGGACTGGCAGCCATTCAAGCTCTTTCTGCTCCATGTTGCACAGACTCCACTGGAGTGGATGTAGCAGTTCCCGGTTTTTTATTTTTTAATCAATATGCGTAGAAGTCACGTTCAATGGAGTGCAGGGAAGTTAAAATAATTCTGAAGATAATAGGAAATATTATTAAAATGATGATTAGGACAGCAATACCTACACCAAAAAAAAATACAATATTGAATCCAATCCAAGGGATTCAAGCCTTTTAATGTAGAAGATAAAGTTGTGGAGAGAGTAGAAATGTCCCAGGACTCCAAGTGCTGTTGACTTATGGCTGTAATTTGCTGCTGCAAGGTAACCATATCATAGGTAAGATTTGTATCTTTCCAGACACCTAATAAATGAGCCTTAGTCTTATTCCAATCAGCGGAATCGTTGTATACGAAGGGAGTAACACATATAAATTTATAAGAAGGATGACATCTTGTGGACATTTGTGTCTTAATGTTAGTGATATCCTGTCCTATTTCTAATACCACCTCTTCTAAGGCATTTAGTCTTTGTTCAAGTTTAAAATCTATTATACGTTGTTCATTAAGAATAACCGAAATATTTTTATGAAAATCATTAACAAAGGAAGCAGTTTGCATTTCTTGTACTAAAGCCATAGTAGAAACAGCAAAAGATGTAATAATAGTTATAAGAGCCGAAATACCTAAAATTAAAGCAGTAACAAAACGTTTTGGACGTAACAATTCATTAACCGTCCGTAAGACTTGGAGTGCAGAATTATCATACCAAGTTTCATTTCCCAAACTCACAGGCAATAAAACATAAGCAGGTCTTTTCACAATAATTACAGTGGACAGATCTTTATCAATACTTGAATTAATACAATTGGTTAAAATACATGAGTGGCAGTACACATAATAAGATTCCCCTAAACTGGTAATATTAACAAAATTTGAATGTCCTATAAGTAAGGCAAAAGGGTAGGCAACACATGCAGTGGCTGCTACGGGTGTAGCCACAGTCTGTTTTGGTTTTCTAAGAAGTAACATATTGGCAGAAGCAGGTAAACGATAAAGATCACTTTGTGGAAAAAGAAAGCCTAAAGAAGGATGTTTTAGGTACCATAAAGGAGATACCCATCCTGGGGTATACCAGCGTCTTATGGGTTCAGAACCATGTGGCTCGTATCCATTAAACTTATTAGAAGAGTTTTTGAAATAAGATTTGTAATCATAATTTGGTGATGAAACTGAGAAATCCCAAATCTCCTGATTAGTACCTACTGGAATAAATTTTGTACCAGAATGAGGAAATCCACAGGAAAGCCAATGTGGCATTTGTTCTTCATCATTTTCCCAAAAAACATCAGGCTTAAACTTTTGCTGACAATGAGACAATAGAGAAGGGGGAGATTGTTCTTTAAAAAATGTCTCATTATAATTATAATAACCTAATGTTAGTATTTGAAGTTCCCATATGCGGCGCTTACCTCCTTTTTCTTTGCGAGAGGATTCAGGAATAGGTATAGCCTCTGGAGTGTCTGTAAGAAAAGTCCTGTAGTTAACAGGAAGACACCCATACGGAGCTATGCCTTTTAAAGCAAAACAAATAGGCAAGGTATCAGACCTCCCCTCATAATTGACGTAAGAGGAAGTAACATGGCCAAAATGAAAGGTCGGAGACCCCCCCAAGATGTCAGAAACATTAGTCATAACCTTAATATATTCTGAGTTTCCCCAGCCTACTGGATGTAAAAGTGGAGGCTTTGGAATATAACCCCAGTAACTTTTTGCTGAAGTCACCGGGGAGTTCACAGCAAGGAGAGATAATAATGCTAAAAGGAGAGTTAATGCAGTCTTTGGCTGATGGGTTGTTTTTAGTAATGTTTCCGCTTCATGTAGAAGATGATGAAGATCTTTTGGAGGGCGAGGTGTGCTCTGCTGCGGTTGGAGTGAGAGACGGGCCATCGCTGCATGCGTTCGGCGGAAGAGTTGCTTCTGCTTTCGTTTTTGTCTTCGTGACATTTTTAGCCGCTGCGGGCCGGATGAGCCTGTCTGGAACCCAGATGGGAGTCTCGGCATCCTGAGGAAAAACACAAGCATAACCTCGCCCAGACGTGATTAGAATATCTGGGCCTTTCCACTGTCCAGATAATAGATCTTTCCAAATGACCTGAGGGTGTTTTGGGTCCTTTTCTTGCATCCAATGTCTATGTGCAGCAGAAAGACCATCATCATTAAGATTTAAGAAATTCAGTACAAATAAAACATGACTTAGAATATGATGAGGAGAATAATATGAATTAGCATTTTTTATTTTAGATATTTGTGCCTTTAGTGTTTGATGAGCACGTTCAACTATAGCTTGTCCTTGAGGGTTGTAAGGAATTCCAGTGGTATGACCTATGCCCCAATTATTTATAAATTGCAAAAAAGATTTTGAAGTATAAGCTGGAGCATTATCAGTTTTTATTTTAAATGGCTTTCCCATATATGCGAAGCTAGCAGTAAGGTGTTGAACAACATCCTTTACAGCTTCTCCAGTTTTGGCCGAGGCATATATCATATGAGAATAGGTATCTATTGCAACATGCACATACTGTAATTTACCAAATTCTGGGACATGTGTCACATCCATTTGCCAGACGGCTAAAGGTTTTAATCCTCGGGGATTTACGCCCATTTGAGGGATGTTTCCAATATTAGGACATGATCTACATTGTTTAACTATTTCCCTGGCCTGTTCTCTAGTGATTTGGAACATATGTCTTAGAGCCGTGGCATTCTGATGATGTATATTATGACTCTTTTGTGCTTGTTCTAGGGCTAGAAATATTTTTGTGTAATGATCTGCAAGAGCATTCCCCATAGCTAATGGTCCTGGAAGGTTAGAATGACCTCTAATATGCCCAATATAATATTTATGATTTCTTTGTCTAATAAGATTTTGCAATTCTAATAACATATTGTAAATATCAGTTTTTTCTGCAATTACAGCTGTCTCTAAAGCAGGAAAACAAGCACATACATATTTAGAATCAGTATATATATTTAAAGGCTCGTGATAATGTTGAAAGGCCATGATGACTGCAATGATTTCTGCCTTTTGTGCAGAAAGGTTATTTTGATATTTAATTAAAGGAGGATGACTAGGTTCTACTACCACAGATTTTCCATTAGAGGAACCATCTGTAAATACTGTGATAGCATTTGACAAGGGAACAGAAGACCATAAATGAGGAAAAATCACAGGAGTTTCTTGAACAAACCTTAAAATGGGACTCTGTGGCATGTGGAATCCAATGACTCCTCTAAAGTTTAATAATGCTATTCCTATATCATTACTTTCTTGTAATATAAAATCAAATTGTTGTTTAGTGTAAGGCAAAATCAATTTATAAAACTCTTGTCCAAATAATTCTTTTGACCTCACCCTACCTTTGATTATTAGTTGTGCACACAGATAATCAAATCCAGAAATTACTTTATTTTGTATATGGGGCAAATGTATCCACTCTAAAATCCCATTTTGCCACAAACATCCTGTAGGGGTGTAAGCAGTGCTTATTATAATTAAGTCCCATGGTTGGCTATAGTCTATTTGTTTAACAAAGGAAGTACTCAGTCTTTGCTCTGTAATAGCCAATGCCTTTTCAGCTGCTTTATTAAGGGTTCGAGGAGAATTAGGGGCAGAATCACCCTGTAACAATTCAAAGAGTGGCTTTAATTCTCCAGTAGATAATTTTAGCTGAGGTCTTATCCAATTGATATTTCCTAAAACCTTTTGTAAGTCATTTAGAGTAAGTAGAGAATCCCTGCGAATCTGTAATTTCTGTGATGTTATTTTTTGTTCATGAATAACATGCCCTAGATATCTTATAGGTAACTGGTATTGAATTTTGTCAGGGGCGACAACCAGCCCATTATTTTGCAATGATTCTAATAATAAAATTAAAGACTCCTGTAATTCCCCATGAGTTTTTGCTGCAAGTAAAATATCATCCATATAATGAATTAGATAAACATTAGGAAATTGTTGTCTTACTGGTTCAATAGCATTGGCCACAAATTTTTGACATAACGTAGGACTATTTTTCATTCCTTGAGGTAACACTTTCCATTGATATCTTTTGTAGGGTCTTATAAAATTTACTGATGGTACACTGAATGCAAATCTCTTACAATCCTCAGGATGTAATTTTATTGTAAAGAAGCAGTCTTGTAAATCTATGACTGTAATTTTCCAATCTTTTGGAATTGTTACTGGATTTGGCAGTCCTGGCTGCAATGCGCCCATGTCATGCATGGTTGCATTTACTGCTCTTAAATCTTGTAATAATCTCCATTTACCAGATTTCTTTTTTATGGCAAAGATAGGAGTATTCCAGGGACTAGTAGTCTCTTCCAAATGTCCTGAGTTTAACTGTTTTTGAACAATAGTTTCTATGGCCTGTATTTTTTCTATGGTAAGGGGCCATTGATTAAGCCATACAGGCTCTTCAGATTTCCAAGATATTTGATCTGCAAATAATGTAGCCTCAATGGCCCCTATGAAAAATATTGTTCATCAATGTCTGAGTCTGTAAATAGCTTAACATTCATTTCTGTCATTATGTCTCTTCCCCATAAGGAGAAGGGCAATGAGGGAATGACATAAGGATGGATGGTTCCCTTTTTCCCATCCACTTCCCAGCGTAGGAGTTCTGCACTTTTTGCTACATTAGAAGCCATTCCCAATCCCTGTAATGAGGAGGAAGTTTTTATTACTGGCCAAGCTTGAGGCCAATCTTTTCCTGCAATACAGGTCTTATCTGCTCCTGTATCTAAAATACCCTTAAAAGTTTTTCCATTGATTTTTACAGACAGAAAAGGCCTATCCTTTCCTATTTCCGTAACCCAAGCTACTGTATCAGTTGACCCGAAAGAGCCCTGACCTCTTTCCTTTGACAACTCCGGATTAGGTAATTTTAAATAAGGAAGCAAAAGTAATTGTGCTATTCTTTGTCCTTTTCTTAGGACTACTGTTCCTTTAACACTTTTAGCCATGATTTTAATTTCTCCAGTAAAGTCAGAATCGATCACTCCGGGAAGCACTTCAATCCCTAATTTAAAGTTAGAACTTCGTCCCAGTAACAATCCTGTAATTCCTGAGGGTAGAGTTCCTTGAACGGAAGTAGGCACCAGTTGAACCCCATCTTCCACAGACAGGATTACATCCTTGCCTACCGCTACATCTAAGCCTGCACTTCCTGGACTGGCTCTAGGCAAATTATGTATTGTGAATTCTGGAGCCTCTGGGTTAAGGGCTTGACTGTTGGCCTTGCCCTCCTTTTCCTCTCTTGTATTGGGGCTGAGAGGCTGCCCCTTTTCTAGTTTTTTGATTCCTTGATTTCTTCTTCTATTTTACTTCCGTCTTTGTGGAATTTTGATTTACATTCATTTTTCCAATGCCTTCCTCTCTGGCATTGGGGACATATTCCTGGAGGATTCCTTTTGTATGTTCCTCCCTGTTTTTTGCTAGAGCAATCCTTTTTCATATGTCCTGATTCCCCACATTCAAAACAAGTAGGTTGAGGCCCTTTCTTAGGTCCTCCACCCCCATATGTCTGCTTGACATATGAATGAAATGTTTGACCTTTCATAGCTGCCGCGTAGGCCATTCCTTGCACTACTGCGGGGGAGGCATCAGCACATGCTTTTATATAATCTTGCAATGAACCTGTTTTCCTTAAAGGACGAATGAGGTCTTGGCAGAGTGTGTTGGCATTTTCCCATGCCAGCTGCCTTAGCAGTATGTCAGTGCCTTCACTAGGAGGAAGCATTCTATGAATTGCTTCTTCTAACCTAGAGACAAAAGTCTGATAAGGCTCCTCCATTTGTTGCTTTATTCCTGACAAGGTGGATCCCTTGGTTCCCGGAGGCGGGATAGCCCTCCAAGCCAACACAGCATTAGTAGTAACTTCCTTAAGAATGGCTTTTGGCAATTTTACTTGAGAAACAGGAGTAATATAATCTCCTGTTCCTAAAAACATGTCCAATGAAATTTTCGGGCCTCTTTTTCCACTAGACATCTTTTGTAGAGAGATATTTGCCCTATCTTCATAATCAGTCCTCCATAGGATATAATCCCCTGGAGATAAAGTTGCTTTTGCTGTCTGATGCCAATCATGAGGAGTTAGCCATTGACTAGCAACCATGTCTACTATTTGAGTAGTATAAGGTGCAGAGGGTCCCATCTGTTTGACAGCTGCCTGCAATTCCTTTAAAGTCTTTAAGGGAAGAGGTTCCCACTCTGGGTCCTCTTCATCATCAGTACCTGTACCCATAACAACAGGAAAAGCAAAGGAAGTATCCCCCAGCTCTCGAGCCTTGGCTACTGCTCCCTGAAAGCCTATAGGAGGCAAGAATGTCCTTTTACGAGGAACAGGTTTAAGTTTATTGTCATGCAATGAGAGAGCCGCCATCCCTTTTCTATGATGATCTCGATCCTCCTCTAATTGGTACCGTACAGCCTCCTCTTCTAAATCCCGTTCTTCATCTGGATCTAATTCATCCTCATCCTCAACACCTTGAAACTTATTGTTAGTGCCATAGGATGGCCTTTTATTCTTTGAAGTACCTTTTTCATCTACATCAGAAGCTGTTTCCTCAATAAGTAGTTCTAAATCAGTTTGTTCACTCAATAAATCCCTCATCTGTAACCATAAGGGATATGCTTGGCGTGGTATAGAATGTTCCCCATGCTCAGCTGCATATCTGCGCATCTCCTTTCCTACTCTCTTCCAATCTTCCAATGTAAGACTACCATCCTCAGGGAACCAGGGAGAAACCTTCATCAGAAACTCATAAAATTCTCTGCCTGTAGCATCCGAAACTTTTAGACCTCGTTCTGCTAACATGTGCTTGAGAACTGAAACAAAAAGTTTCTGTCCTTTAGTTCCTGATTGCCCCATGATTAATCTTACTCACCCTTCACCAGTCTCCCTTGTTTTACTGGCGGGACTGCAGTTCCCTTGGTGAGAGCCTATCCACTCCTTGGAAAAAGAGAAAAGAAAGGATAAAGTGTTACCTGTCCAGTCAGGTCCCTGTTCAGGCGCCACTTGCCGCAGACCGACTCAGCGGGATTGCGGAGAGACCAAGTCTGGATTCACAGGTCAGGAATGGATTCGGCGATGACAGACAGACACAAACGCAAGGGAGGTTTGAAATCTGCTGCGAAGTTTTACTTGTTGAGTGTGAGATTATATACAGTCAAAGCAGGAGTAGTTTCTTTCAGTTGGCATAAGGTCAAAAGATTACAATCACGTTTAAGAATGGTTACAGGGTACATTTTTCTGAGTAGAAAAGAAACTTCTCCCTTCATTCTAAGAAGCCATGGTTAATAAGTCAGACATTATGGTTAGGCGTCATCCGCCTTAACATTAATCACTATTAGCTTTGTTTACCATCTGTTTTCTAGTTCTTCCTATGATTCTGTTTCTAAGTTAGTAATTATTACCCTGTGCCAGGAATTGTAAAACCTTAAACCTAAGAGTCCATTGTTACTGTTCAGTTAGAGCACACCACGGTGCTCTAGCCCTTCTAATCCTTTCCCATGTGATTCATTAGGTACTTGTGACATTTACACAAGTAATGCAGACACATTAAAGGCATATTCAGGTAAACTAACATTTATTACTAATTCAGAGATCATGTTTTCCATTTAGTTTCTAATTCTGTCTTATTATTAGTAGAGTGCATTGAGGTCATCAAGGCTGCTGTGGATGTGTTTGCGCCAGAGTAGCCAGGCATGCACTTTTAGTTCCTGGAGCATCTAGTCGCTCAATCAATTGTTTAGGCCAGTGGCTGGCACAGAATATTGCTGCCATACCATCAACTATCAGAAATGAAAAGAGTGTTAAAAGAATCCCAGCACCCAGCATTATGAGCATTCCACGCATATGTCCCGGTCTCTGCCAGGAACCTCCAGGAGGCCTGATCACCATTGGTGTGAACCTCAGGACTGGCAGCCATTCAAGCTCTTTCTGCTCCATGCTGCACAGACTCCACTGGAGTGGATGTAGCAGGTAATGCTGCATCTGGAAAGTTCTCAGCTGAATTTCAGCTGAACAGATGCCAAAGGCCAGCCAGTTTCTGGATGCCCTCTGGGGAAAGGGCAGCCAGTCAAATTATAAAGACGAGACAGGGCATGAATGAGCACAAACAAGAGTAAGCCATTTCCACGAAGTCAGGGGGATGCCAGGAGAATAGAAAAAATGGTGTTGGGGGCAGAAGGCATGGAACTGAGTCTCATAGGCTTTCCTTATCCTTGGCTAGCTTCGAATTGCAGTCCTCATATCACAGCTTCCTGCTTAGCAAGGATTACATGTGTGAGGCACTGGTGCCTACCTTACGTTGTATTGTCTATTAAATGCTCTAAGTGGCTTTTCTCATGTCTTCATTTTTCCCAGTTCATGCATGTTTGGCTCTGTTTATCCTATATCCTCTACTAAGGTGTCATTGATATGTTGGTCAAAGGGAATAATAAAGACAGATTGAGAGGATTTTTTTAAACCAAACTTTCAGGCACCCAAGGGTTCTCATATTTCCTTTGACATTTGATCAATTTATATTCATATTAGTTGGAGCTCAAATATTAGGTCACAGCTACACTTCAGAGTAGGTTTTCTATTTTCTCCATTTTTAAACATCCAGTTTATTACTATCCATAGACTCTGTTTTTCTCTATCTAATGACAGAAAAGCTGCATAGCAGGGGCAGAGACCTTTTAGAATGGACACATACGTAGTTTGACTAAGATACTCTTTCGTGGAGCAAGCATGGATCTTTAAAATTGTTTGCACAGCTATGTTGTAAAATGGTAGTAGACAGAGCTGTCTTCATTGCATATCAGATTTGACCTGATGTGTGTGTGTGTGTGTGTGTGTGTGTGTGTGTGTGTGTGTGTGTGTCCCTTGTGTGGAAATAAAATTTAAACATCCCTAATTCTTTTTTTTAAAAGCATCATTAATTCTTCATTCTAGCATTAGAACTAGGTGGGCACCTGGCTTCCCAGCCCGTGCCAATATTTCAGCCTCTCCTGAAGCTAGATGTGACCAGGTGACTACGTTTCCTCCAACAGAATGTCATCAAAACTTTCACAACCTCTGCGACAAGTCCTTGGAAGGAAATTGCTTGCCTTCCCTTTCTTTTTTTTGTTTCCTTTTGGCTCCAGTTGGGATGTCTGTCGGCCAGCTTGTCTCAGGGTAGATGAGGAGCATATTGCAGGGAATGAAAGGGCCACGAGAGGGGTGGCCTCCCTTGGGGTTCTTAATTACCGTTCCTATTGGTGATCACCCTCGTCATCACGACCATCAGATCAGAGTTACAGGCAGCCAGATAGGAAGATGGCAAAGGCAGTATCTATCCTGCCTGTTCTCTCTTAAATCTTTTTCCAGAATTTGTCACTAAATATTCCCACTTCATTGATCAGAGTTTAGCTGTATCTAGTTATACAGTGACCCAGATAAAAGTAAGAATTGTTTTTAACTAAGGAAAAGAAAGCAGTGTTGAGTGGACTTCTACTTAGAAAACTCCTATCTAGATCAGCAGTGAAAAACAATGGCCTACAGACCAAATCTACCCACAACCTTGTTTTATTATTATTGTTGCAAATACATTGTTATTGGAGCAAAGCCATAAGCACTCATTATACATGTCATCTCCAGCTAACTCCAGGCTAGCAGAGTTGAACAAGTATTCCAGAGAGCAAACGGACCATGGGCCTAACCTGCTTACCATGTGCCTAGAGTGTCCTGGAATCACAAACCTCTCCATCTTAGCCTCGTGTGCTAAGATGATAGGCAGAAGTCTCCATAGTCAGCTATGTATTAAAGAAGAGGTCTCATAAACCTACATACTCAGAATAGCTACAAGCTACCATTTTCCCAAAGTCCACCTCCCAGGTACTAGCAATACAGTCATTATAATGCCTCAATCCAGCTGATTTTAACTTAACTGAGTAACTAGTGCCTCACTCCACACATGACCCTTGCATGGAGAGTCACTGCTTTTGCACCCTCTTACAGGAATGCTCTAATTGAGTTATTTGTGAACCAACACGGTTGCCATCCCTCCATATGTCTTTATTTGTCATTTCCCTATGCACAGGTGGCTTCTTTCTGCAAATTACTGTCACTCTTTGCCTGTGGACATTTTTTTTTACCTATAGTAGCATGCTCAGCCTACTTAAGGGGCAATCTGGAAGTCCCTTAGGCATTAATGCTCCAGGACAGCCCTTAAACAATAATGAATATGATCTATTACATAAAATATCCCAGCTTCCTTACTCCTCTAATGGGTCAACTCTGAGATATGTCCCAGAATAATTCTCTGTTTCTGTCTGTCTCTCTGTCTCTGTCTCTGTCTCTGTCTCTCTCTGTCGCTCTCTCTCTCTGTCTCTCTGTCTCTCTCTCCCTCTCCCTCTCTCTCTCTCTCTCTCTCTCTCTCTCTCTCTCTCTCTCTCTCTCTCTCTCTCTCTCTCTCATTTTCTTCATTTCCTTCCCCTTAGTGATTCTTGGAAGGACCTACTTTTAGTCCAGTTCTTACATCTGAATCTATTTCTCCATGGATAAAACTGAAGCAGGGATAGGAGTTTGGTCTAGTGGTAGAGTGCTTGCCTAAGCATGCACGAAGAACAGGGTTCGATTCCTCAGTACCACATACAAAGAAAGAAGGTGGAAGTGGTGCTGTGACTCAAGTGGTAGAGCTCTAGCCTTGAGAAAGCCCAAGGACAGTGCCCAGGCCTGCCCCCCCCCCTGACAATAGAAATGAAGGCAGTAGCTTGTCACATTTTGTATCAAGGAAAACTAATATGACTGATGATTTGCATCTTTTTCAGGGAAATTGGATAAGCCTTTGTTCAGAGTCCATCTGCCTGAGTTAAATACTGAGCAGGAGCTGGTGTTTTTCAGAACAAACCCCAAAGTAATAGATGGTAAGTTGGTTAAGCAGTCTGATGTGTATTTAAATTTTGTTATAAATATCTTCCATCCTGTCAGATGGAAGACTGTCTCTGTAACATAGAGATAAAAGAAGAAAAGCACAAGAACCAGCGCAGAGAAGAACAAGAACTTTAATTAAATGTGAACATTCAAATCTAACTTATCTTTCTAAAAAACCCCTCCAGTCCCATTAGTATTTTACTTTCTGACATGTACACAAATATTCATTGTAAATAAATCATATACAGAGCAAGGGCCCATGCTTCCTGAAATTCCAATCTTCAGTGGTCTCCAATGTCTGTGGTACTGCTCTGTGAAATGGTGTTTGCATGACCTTGACGTGAATGATGGGCCAATGAGTCTGCATGTGTATGTAAGAATGAGTTCTGAGGCATTTTCCTCCACACCACAGCTCTGCAGTGTGTGGTTTCCATCCCTTGGTGAGTCTCAATCAAGCCTCATGGCAGAGGCTTGGATTTTGGTGTAGCCTAACAAAGATTAGAAAGGCCGAGGGTGGGGAATTGTCCTTTGGTGAATCTTTGAAGAACAGAACTACGATTTGGGGAGTGGAAGAGCCAAGTGCACAAGTGGTGGTGACCTGTAGTAGAGTCCAAAATGTCAGGTGATAGTGTGGTGGGTACAGTTGTCCTGTGATGGCACAGGGTGCCCGAGGCACTCAGGGAGTCCAAGGAGGGAAGGGGAGTTTGGCTAATGCAAGTAGCCTGGGCACAGCAGGGTGGTTTTGTAGGTGGAGTGTGGGTATCCTGGGCTGGAGTAAAAGAAGGTGCAGGGTGGCCAGGGCCACTCAAGTCATCATGGTCAGTAGGACCCAGGGAGGCATGCGCACGTGGAGCTCTCCTTAAGCCTTGCTTCCCCTCCTCTTCCTGTGGAAGAGGCTGAAGCTGGATCTCTGCTTGGCAGGTGTCCTCCGGGGGAAGGTGTACTTCCGCAGCACCACATGGTAGACGTCCATAGTCTTCAAGGCATAGAAAACGTTGGCATCATCAGGAATCCTCAGCTCTGGTGGAAGAGGGACACAAACCTTAGCTGTCCAACCTGGGGCTGAGACCACTGCCATTCCCATGCACTTAGAGATCAACTGTGGGTTAGGACCCCAAATGCCTCCAATCTCTGATTCCTGCATGAGAAAGAACTGCGGAAAACTCCTTTCTCAGAGGACAACTTTGGACTTCAGGTCCTGCCAGGTCAGGGTGAAGGAGGCACAAGCTAATCCCGTTCTGACCTCACTGCTGCCTTATCAGCATCACAGACACAACAGGCTTTGCAATGTGCAAACCAGCTCTCCTAAGATTGTCCTACAAACATGGACCCTCAGGACCACAAAAAGCAAGGCCTAATTCAGGCTTCTTGCAGTGAGTTCCAGGGTCCTCTAAGACCATGTGCCCCAAGTAGACTGCAAGTCCTGCCTTTGGCCTTCAATTTCTCCCCAATCTCCTGTATCCTGCACTCTTTGTCAGAGGAAAAACCTATGCTGCCAGCATAGTGGGAATGGTCCCAGAGGTAGGAAGGAATTCAGAACACATCCTTCATGGAACTTGTGATCTGTCATCAATGCTGATCAACTCCACAAAGAACTGGACAGATTCTGCACCTCATTGCAAAGACAAGACAGCAACACTACTGTGCCTCATTACCATTTGTGTTCCAGGTATACATGAGTCTTACATGAGTCTGACTCCTCTTACCATCTGTGAGTCTGTCTCTGTCTCTTTTTTCTTGCCGGTCCGGGTCCTTGAACTCAGGGCCTGACCACTGTCCTTGGGCTTTCTCAAGGCTAGAGCTCTATCACTTAAGCCTCACCACCATTTCTGGCTTTTTTCTATGTATATGTGGTACTGAGGAATCAAACCCGGGTCTTAGTGCGTGCTAGGCAAGGACTCTACCACTAAGCCAAATTCCTAGTCTGTCACTGTCTCTTTTGCTACTTCAGTCTCTGTCCCTATCCCTGTCTCTCTGTCTCTGTCTCATCTACCTAAACTTTTGGCTAGCTTTTCAACTTATTTCTTTTATGAGTAAGTCAAATTTTGGTTCACTTATCTAACTCAGTGACTTGGTTCTCCCCCTGACCTGTTTGTTCAAGATAAGTGGTGTGCCACTGGCGCCATATGATTTTTCCTGCTTTTACTGTGGTTGATAGGAAGAAAGAGAATCACACACTTCTAACCCAGGCTGGCCTCCAACCTAGAGCCTCAGTTGAGGCTCCTAATGAACTGGGTTTGTAGGCTGAGTCCTAGGCACCTGGCTTCTAACTCATTTGGAAGAAAAACACATAGGTAGGGAATATTGGGAAGTTGCCCATGAGTTCTCAATAGCTCTTTCAGGGCTTGTATTAGTCCATGATATAGGGTAAGTGGTGTTTGGAGGCATAGTTTTAATGGTGTGGGAAAAATGCAAGGGTCTCAGGAACTCTGGGCACACACGTTACAACTAAGTGACACTCAAGTGTCAGGTATTTTCTGAAGCCATGTGTTCACATTGGAGAATGACAAAGTCCGTTCTGGTGAGCAAGCCAGCCATTCTGTCCTATGAGCTGTATTGTCTCCAGTCCTCACGGATGGTCTCTGCACTGGCTACTTCCTCCTTAGCCAGGGCAAGAACAAGCATGTCCATGAGGGCAATAGCTGTGCAGCAACCAGGGCTGGCTTGGGCCTGGTGTCTAAGGCTGCCCTTATGCTGCCATACCCTGATGGGAGGGGTTGGTGGGTGAGGACACTCTCTCCTGCCAAACTTCTTCTTTTTTTGCTAGACCTTGGGGCTGAAGTCAGGGCCTGAGTACTGTCTTGGGGCTTTCTGAAGGCTAGAGTTCTAACAGCACCACTTCTGGCTTTTTTACTTTTTTTTTGTTTTGCCTATGCATATATTTCCAAGGAATCGAACTCTGGTGTTCTTGCATTCTAGATGAGCTCTCTACCACCAGTCCAAACTCCTGGGTCCCTGCCCACCTACTTATTTGCCTGTCCTAGCTATTGGTTTAGGACTCACTTTGATCCTGTGTGATGATCTGCACCAGCTCTAAGTCTTCTGGCTTGTATCCACGCACCTGGAATTTCTTGATAGCTTTCACGATGACGTCTCGGGTCTTCTCCTGGTTGGTCACCTGGGTTGGATCAGGAAACAGGCCTTGAGGACTGGGTCCCAGGGGTCCCTCCCTGAAGTCAGTATCCAGGACTTCGGTGGTACCATCTCAGTGTTAAACATGAGAAATGCCATGGGGTGTCATGGGTGTGTTTTAACCCTTCCTTCCTGAAGAGGAGTCCATGCATTGAAGTTGGTTATTTAGTGTTCTTTGTAGAGTTTACCAGCTGTTCCTAGATCTGCTTTCCAGGTGTGGGCCCCTGAGATTTAGTGGAATACACAATAAACTCCAGAAACCCCAGGCAAGGGAGGAGCCAGCCAAGTGCCCAGTGCCTGCTCCTAGCCAGTTCTGGGGTGAGTTGGAGGATGCAGTGATGAACGACACCCCGTGGAGCCTTGATCAACTCCACTAACACTGAGAGTCCAGGAGAGAGGAAGTCGTTGCCTCCCCAGATGACTGCTCATGACACCCATTCTCCTTCCTGTTGGTGAGAGGACTGAACCAGATGCAGACACCAGACCCGGCATGAGGAAGGAGGGGCTCTGAATGTCATCTGCCTAGTTGAGTAGCTAGAAGAGCAGACATCTCTCTCTCCTGTGAGGAGTTTACTTGTGAGCAGATCTTTTAGCTCCATCATCTGCAGCACCCTGCCTTAGACATTCCTCATCTTCCCAGAACATAGGATCCCTATGTCTCGCTGTCCTCCAACCCAGATGTGATTGTCAGAAGAGCCTGCTAAGTAATGTGTGAGGATTGTCTCTGAGACAGTAAACAGTCTCAACTGGCAATCGTGTTCATTCACTACTAATCTTGTGATCAAACACCAGCCTTTAGGTTGTTTCCTGGGGAAAGTGAAGTATCTAAACTATGCCCTCCAGAGCCTAGGATTTCCCCAATCTTTGTCCGCATGCTTCCTCTCGGGACTCCTCACTGACCCTGCCTGAGGATCTATTCTTGCCTGGAGACTGGGCATAATTTTCCCTCCCTCTTTTTTAGGTCAGAAGAGCAGAAGGAAATGCAGCCGCCCAACTCACCTCAATGCTTCTGCATAGACGTCTGTTTTCCACAGGCAGCACCACCCTGATGACACACGAGTCTCCCAGCCTGAGATGGGGAGGCACAGATGAGCTGTCACTACTCTGCCCTGAGGTGCCGCTGTGAGTGTTGGCTGAATTGGTGTCCATTGTGCTGGTGTCTGTGGGTGAGGATTGGCTGGCAGAGGCCAAGCTGGTCATCCCAGTGGACCGGGAGGAGGATCCCTGGACCTGTGGATGACAGCAACATCAGGAGAAGTCCAGGTTTCCAACCAGGTCTAGGGCTTTCCTCTCAGGCAGTGGAAAGAGGACTATAGGCAAGACAGGAAGTCACCTTTTTCGGGTCTCCTGAGGATGTTTGTGAGATGCTCCTGATGAGCTCTGGGTAGGAGCTGGAGGAGGGAGCTGACTGCACATTGCTGTCTGACTGCACTGCAGTGGTGTTTGTGCTGCTCATCTCAGGGCCAGCCTTGTCCTGCTCCATCCACTTCAACTGGGAGCTGCCACTGGTACTAGGTGCAGCACTCTGGGTCTGGTGGCTTTAGAGAGGGGTCAGCTTACTGAAGGAACTTCTCTCAGGACACACACAAGACCCTAGACCTCAAACACTGGGGACCCGAATCTCCACTCCATGATCTGGGTCAGTTAACATTTTCCCATTCCCTTATGTGATGGATGAGTCACAGAGACAGAACTCAGTGTAAGCAGAGGGGCAGACACCCCAGAGACCTGGCTTCTCAATGGAAATGTCTCATCCACAGCCTGTCTCATTTCCATACCCATCCCATCATCTTCCCTGGTTCTTGCCCATCAGTGGCCAAGTCCTTACTTCTTCCAGGCCTTCCAGATGCTGAAGCGCTTCTTGGTCGGAGGGCTTGCAGTGTCATTCTGTCCCGGAGGCTCCAGTGCACATGACAGGTCATAGCTAGGCAAGGGGTGTGAGGTGAGCTGACCAAATTGAAGCTTGGGACCTCCCAGATTCTGCTTCAATTCTGAGCCTGCCACCCACCTGGTCACTGCCCCTACAGAGTGTAAGTCCTCAAGTCCAGACATGTGACACTCAGGATGGCACCACATCCCAGTGACAGGCGACTCTCCCTGTACTAGTGCCTCCCAGCTCACCTGGCCTCCTTGCTGAGCCGCTCCAGGTCTCTGAACCAGCCTAGAAACTTCTCATCTGGGGTGATGTGTTCATAGCTGCAGCTTGCCTGTAGCTGCTTCAGTTGCTCCATGATTGCATATTCCTGGCAAGGGAGAGCATGAGGTGAGTGGAGGGCTGTGCTGTGATGCCCAGGGAAAGAGCATTCACCAGGCTTTGCTCTGGGAAGCCTCAGTGCATCAGGGTGCTGTGGCTCTCACAACTGTGTCCACACTCATTCACAGGAAGCTCTCCTCTCCCACTTCACATCCCCACCCTGTCGTCAGGAAAGATCTGCACTCTGAACCAAATTTCCCTACCGGTCATGATGACTGAAGCTGACTCTGCTGCTGGTCCCCATCCAGCCAGGAGGGCACCTGAAACTCACCTTTCTCAATTTCTCAAAATGGATGACTCCCTCCTAGAAGGCAGAGAACAATGTGAGGAGAACCCCACCCTTCCTCCCTTCAGTTCTCCCTGTCAGGGGCTGGTCCTCTTCCATGGGACAGAGGGCATCTACATGTGCCTGTGAACCAAGTCCTAGATGGGACCTGGACACATCTCCAAAGAGGTTCTGGGATCATCTTGTCCAAACCTTTTGAGGACATGGGGTGACTGAGGGCTCAGCTGAGCCGGACTCACTGGTGCTTGCTTGGCCTGTCCTTGATCCCAACTGCCCACTGTGCCCAGAGGGACTTGAGTCCCAGTTGTGTTATGTGCCCTAGCTCCCTATCCCAGCAGCTCTGGATATCCCTTCTTAAGATGGATGCAGTGTTATCTTAAGAAACTCTTCACTGTGCCATAACTCAGCACACAGCAGGAGACTTTCTGTCCCAACCCCAGCAGCTCAGTGATGCCCAGACTACTCACATCCAGGAAGTCCCTAAAGGCCGTGTCGATCATTTGGAAGTCTCCCAGGAAAGTTTTCAGGTAGGGCACGGTGCCCTTGATGTGAACCTGTGGAATTGGATGGGTTGATGTGCCATGGCCTAGGACCCCATTGCAGGCCTCCCCAGACAGCCTCCATCCTCACAGGGCCTTTCTTATCAGAGTCACCTGTTCTGGCCAATCTGTTAGAGCCCCTTCTCTGCACTTGGGATAATAAACAGTATAAGGGTGGCATTGACACCTCCCCAAGTTAAGGAGCCTCTGAAGGCCACCTGCCACACAGGCTTTGCCATGCTCTGGCTTCTCCTCCTCCTTTGTCTCTGGCAGCCACTCAGGACAAGGGATTATAAGAATCAAATCCCATGTGTATGGAGTTATTTCAGGCAGGGGAACAAGAGGTAAGATGAGCAAGCAGACCTCTCTTCTCTTCTCTTACAGGCACTCTTGGTGCGTTCAGGACACAGTCACTCACCATGTCTTCAGCCTGCCTCTGGCCTCTCTTGGCCTTCTTCTCCTTGGGGGCAAAGTCACCAGGCTCCTGTCACAATGGAGAGCAGAACTCCTGAGACATGTGTCCACTCAACCTTTGTCCCTGACCTGAGCATGGATGGTGCCAAAGCTAGTGCCACCTGCTGCTTTGTTCTGGTTAATTCTCTGCCTCAGCAGATCTGAGGGATGCCATGCACTGAACTGGCCTCTCTCTGCCTGCTTCCTCATCTGCAAACTCTGCAAATAAATGACGTTCCTCTGAGTGCTATGGGGTCCACTGGTTTCTCCCAATGTTGGTGCTGCCCTGAGTCTCTGTGCCTATGCCTTCTCTGGACTCCTGGAAATTTCTTTCTCCTCATTGTCTCATCAATCATCCAAATTCCTCAGTCTTCATAGGTGACAGGAGGGGACCGAGGAATAGGAAGGGATGGTGGCCTGTCCACTTCACTGTAGGCAATCATAGAAGAGACACTCTAACTCTGTGAGCAGGGTGCAGTCAGTGAGTGCTCCCATAATTGTCATGGGCCGGAGGGTAGAATAGTCCAGGAGGGAGAGGATTATGGACTTTCAGGTAACTTCCTAAAAAAAAAATTCTGGATTTCCTCACCTAGGGGAGGGGCTCTGAATCATGAGAAAGTTTCTTTCCCACAAAGCTCTTCCCTATGTGTCTGTGTCCTGGCAGAAATCTTTCTCTATGCATCTGGGTGGGGAGTTCCCCAGATATACTGTAGTGGACAAGCGGGTCAAGGCATTGAGGAGTCCAGTCTGTAGCCCTTCCCACTGAGGCTTCTGGAGTCGTGTGTGAAGGAGCTCAGTATGTTGGAATGTAGAGGTAGATACATCTTTTCCTTTCTTGATTTGTGTGGGTGTCTCTATCAGAGCGACTAGTTCACTTGGGGGGTTTCATGGTTGAGTGTCAAGGTTAGGGCTCGCAGTCATGTCCAGCTGAGATTTCAGGGCTGAGTGAGCAGTGCCTGGCCTCCCTTGTCAAGAAAACCCCCAGCCACCTTCAGTTCCCCTGTCTAGTCCTTCTCTGTGTTTGTATGGCGGTGAGCAGCATCTGCTCTAGGGAGAACAGAGAGACCCAGTTCCTTCAGGTAGACATCCTGGCTCTGAATGTTAAGATCCAAACCAAGTGTGTGCTATGTCTGTTTGGCTAAAGGACAGCTCTGAAATATCCCATGGCAGAGCAACTCACTCCTGAGCAGTGCAGCTGACTTACATACCAGGTACTCAAGAGCCTGAGATCGGAGGATCCCAGTTTAATCCACAGTCACTGAGTCTGTGAATTACAATCAACGCCAAATGTGGAGTGGGCTTGGGACTGAAAATGAAGACCACTGAGTATTAAAAACGGTGGACAACAGCCATGCCCTGAGTTCAAGATCCAGAATGGAGAGAAAAAAAAAACGGGAAAGCATTTCTTTTTGGAACTGGATCCCACTTTTGCCTTCTTAGCCCTGTTCTTTCTGACACCTTTCTCTCTACCTGAAAGAGTAGCACTTTGGTCCGGAAGTAAGAGCATGAAGGAGAAACGATCTCTGAGAGTTTCTCATAAATCTGCATGCTGTCTCTGTAGAGGGACAGAGAGAAGTGACAAATGGGAAAGTGAGAGAGAAGGGAGACAGGCTTGGTTTTCTTTTAGAGCCAGGCCTGCAAGTTGCCTGAACAGGAGGTTTTCAAATGATTGTATGAAGCTCCCAAGGACCCAGGAGCTGGAAGCAATTTCTTCTTCATGTCCCAGTGGAGTCCAGCCCAGTTGTATTAGACAACTGTGCTTGGATTTCCTTTGGACAGAAATGTAGAATTACCACAGAAAACCTGGACAGCTCCTCTGGGTCTCTGTCCAGCTTCAGTGAGACATTGCACTGAACATTTGCCGGTGCCTGAACAGGCATAATGCAGGCACTGTCCCTGCTTTCCTGGCTAGCAGCCCAGGTCATACAGGCTTGGCTCTGGGGCTGGTGGTGAAGCTGGCTAGTCCCTGTGTGTGCACAGCTTCTGTGGAGAGAAGGACCCATCTGGAGACCTCTTGCCATGTGCTGTCCAGGCGCTGGATGGCTCTGCTGTGCAGAGCAGAGAGGATGGCATGGAGGGAGGAGAAGTTCCTGAGGAGTCTGCATTCCTGCATGGGAAGGGTGTGTGAGCCTTCCATGCTACTGCTGCCACCTGATGCCTGCTGGCTGGGCTAAGCCAGGGTCAGTACAAGGATTCTGGGGAGCTGCTTACAGGGCTTCAGAGGGGAGAGAGGGCTGACCAGGCCTGGGTGAGCTTGCCCCTGAGTCCTGAGTGTGAGGAAGGAGTGAGCACCATTGCATGTGTGGTATGTGGGAGTCTAGACAAGATGGCCTTGGGCAGGAGGCTCTGAGCACATTGGAACACCTCAGAATATAAGACCCTGAAGGGAGAGTCTCTAGGCAGCAGTTGTGTCTTACCATGGCCACTGAGATCCAGTGCTCTAGCACCCTTGCCCTGGAGCAGGGCTGCATGCTGTGGTCCCCTACGCAGGTGGTGAGCACGCAGGAGAACACCTGGTCAAACTGTGTGAAGGTGGCCCGGATGGTGGGGGCCAAGTTCTCCATGTCGTGTCTGTCCTTCTGGGAAATGGCAGAATGCAGGCAGTGGTGGGGCACCACCTTCAGGAACAGCTCCTGCCAAAGGAAGGAGTGCCTCATTGCCTGGCACACAGCACAGTGCCCAGCCCCAGATAGGGTCCTGTAGTTGGGCTGAGAACTCTGGCTGTGTAGGGGTCTCTGAGGCTTAGGCATGGGTTTGTAGGGATGTCATGCCGTTTCGCAACCCTGGAGGGCACCTGAGTGTCCCTACCTCATGTCAGGGTCTGCTGTGCAATGTGACTCTTCCTCCTTGGCCTAGGCCGAATTTCTGCCCTCCCCAAGTCCCCCCATTTCTGTCCTTTGGTTCATATCCACAGATGCTGCTTCTGTAGCACTTTCTGTTTTCTGCACTAGGCTCTGGCACACACACCAGAATCCTCATAATTGCTTGAGCTCATGTGGTCCCTGCCAAGTGCCGAGGAGCTGCGATTCTGGCTGCACCTCTCCACGCATAGCTCCTGGGACACAGAGGTGTCATATACACTTTAGTGTCTGCATTTAAAGAGTGTTGCTAGGAAGCTTGAGCCAAGGTGAAGCTCAGGCTGGATGAAAGCTTGGGCTCTAGGGGAAGGAGAAGGATGAGAAGGCAGCCATGCAGAGAAGGAAGCCCGGTCCACCCCGTGCTGCCCAGGGCCTCACCGAGTCCATCCTGGTGAGCTGCTCAGCCACCAACAGGGGAGGGAAATCTAAGACCTCATTCTTCTCCTTGTTCAGTCCCTCCCCTGTGCTCCCTGAAGAAGGACAGGAAGATCCTGTGAGGAAAGCATGCCGGGTCCTATTTTGATTCTCCATAAATTAAGGGATCCCACCCAAGCTGTGGACCAGGGGCCAGGTTGGTGGTTCCCAGGATATGGATTCCAGGGTCCCTTGGGAGTCTACCATGAGGCCAAGTTTCAAACTGGCTCCCAGTCAGCAGAGCAAAGGAGGCTGGTACTGCAGGTGACATAGCCTCAGAGTCCCGGGAAGACATGGCTGCCACCCACACCTGATGCTGCTGCTCCCATTTCGTGGTACAGTAGAGTCAAGGCTGACTTTGGGTGTTGGTCTAATCCTGGTAATGTTCCTGCAATTAGGCTGCACACCAGAGCTTGGAGCTCAATGCTGCCCTCTTAGACAAACACTGGGCTAATGCTAGACCTGCAGGAGAAGACAAGGCCCTCTCCATGGAGGATTTGTCCTGAGTCTTTGAAAAGAGAATAAAGACCCTCTTCCCTTTGACTTCCCAACCTGGATCCCTCTACCCATCCTCATTTTCAACTTCTCTGCACAGTCTCTATGTTCCAGCGTGTTTCTTCTTCCTGGCACAAGGCCTATATTAGAGCCTTCTCCACCCTCTGATGGCCCACATTCATCCCGCCTCTTTCCTCTGCCTTCCCACCCAGTTTCCACACCATCAGGCTGTGTCTGGCTGGGCTCTTGGGCCTCCATCTGATCCAGGAGCCGTTGTGCACAGCTCTCCACGTGTGTTCCAGTCATGTGCCTCTTCAGGTGAGCCAGCAACTGCTTGAGGCAGGCAACGTGTGCAGGCTGGCAGAAGTCCTCCCTGTACTCGTCCAGCCACATGTCCAGGATAGAAGAGAGGGCACTAGGGGCAGATGGGGGGCAGCAGAGTCAGAAACCTGGCCAGCGGCTACCCCAGACACTCTCAGCACTCATTTGAAATATGGACATCAGTATCTCCCCAAGCCAAGCCTCTTTGGTGGTGGAGGTAGTGACAGTGCTCAGGAACCAAGGAAGGATTGAAGGGAATTCCAGGGAGCCAGCACCCAATCATGGGAGGAGCAACTCTCCCCTCTCCAGGGAGCTCCCCATACTCCTGCAGCTCTCTAGTCCCTCCCCACTGCATGGAGTCTCCATGGGGTCTGTTGTATGCCTGGCATGAACTGGCTGCTGGTGCACATCCACTGGTGACTCTGCTGCCTCCGTTCCAAGAGCCACACGTGGGCTATTTCCCCACCTCACTGTTCTCTTGGTGACCCAGCCAGTCCTTCTACACTGCCAGCCTTCCTAGGGTCAGCAGAAGTCCTAAAACATGACATCAATGCTCTAATCCTGTTTGCGAGGCCATGGTGAGGACAGGCAAGGCTGGGCATCAGGGGCTGTGGAGAGGATGGGTTGGCACAGGGCTCAGCTCTCCCAACAGCATTCCTGGTCATGGGTCAGCCTCCTCCTGCATACATGTGCCACACTTCAACCCTGTGGGGAGGACGTCAAGATCTCTGGGATCCTGAGCTCGCCCACCACGCTACACTCAAACCTGGCTCCACTGTGCACACAGATGCCCTCCTTTGAGAGCAAAGTCCACTCACTTTCTGAGTTTGTCCTGTGGCATGCCATCCTGGCTGGAGAAAGGAAGGATTTCATCCTGTGTAGAGGAGTCCTTGAAGGCCTCACCTCTACTGAACCTGTGGAGGAATTGCACAGTTACTGTCTGTCTCTTCCTGTGTTTTATCCGGCTTGCAACAGTGCGGCTTATTTGTGCTTTCTCCCTACAAACATGTCCAGACCCGGAGGGGCTTCAACCTATGTGCAATGGAAAGGGACAAGCCTTTTCTCCCTTGAGAATCCTGTGGGCCGAGGGTCTCTCACTCTGCCTTCAGCTATCCCTGCTCTATGTGTAGTTGAGGAACCATTCTCCAAACAGGGAAAGTCTGCTTTGTCTGAGGGCTCAGAGCTTGGAGGCAGAAAGCTGTGTCCTGAGGAAGAAGGTCACAGGACTGAGCCTATACTACTGGGGAGCACACAAGGCATTTCCCATGGCCCTGGCATAACCTAAGGTGCTTCTCTGCCCACCCCCACTCCACAGGATCAGAGTAGCCCTGAGAGTTGTGCAGGTCATTCCCAGGGTCCCGTGGAGAAAAAGAGTCCCCTGCCCTTGCAGTTGCTACTCACGTTTGGAAGAGCAGGTCCAGGACGTGTTCGGTGCTGGTGAATTTTCGGTAAGTGGAGAGGAAGGTGGGGATGAAGAAGTGTTCCCCGGTCAGCTGGGCAGGAACCAAGTGTTCCACCAGCTGCTCCAGGGTGCCTGCCCTGCAGCCCTCGTCCTGGCTTGGAGCTTCATCCTGGAGTGGGACCAGGGGAATAGTTTAAGCTGAAACTAGGGAACCAAAGAGGACTGTGACATACAGTCCAGGGAATTACATTAAAATGATTTCCTATTCTCTCTATGTATGTCTTGCTGTCTTTGTCTCTGTATCTCTCTCCCTGACTCTCTCGGTCTCTCTGTCTTACTCTCTTGTAACTCTCTGTCAGTCCTTCTGGCTCCATGTCTTTCTGTCTGTCTGTATGCCTCTCTCTGTGTCTGTGTCTGTCTTTCTGTCTGCCTCGCCCCCCCATCTCTCACATACACACACACACACACACACACAGACACACACACACACACACACACACATACAAATGAGCTGGTAATGACTGGAGACTTAGATGTGGTGGGCTTTCCAGCCACTTACTGGCCTGGGCCTCCATGTCACCTGTGGGGTCCAATGACCCAGAAGTTTTCACTGCCAGGACTGGCCTTGTTTCCACACACGTGTGCCAGGCACCCTCTGCGCTCTTCCATGGGGCCTGAGACTCTCCCATTTGAGGAAAAACTGGCAAACATCTCCTGAACGTCTGCTAGCCACACAAGTGAGTTGTGGGGGGTTTGTTTTGACTGTGGGTGCTGGGGTACCAAGGTTCTAAGTTCCATTGTGAAGGCAATGAGGTCATTTGTGGAGGTCCCTTCAATTGACCCCTTCCTTCTGACACACCCTCTCCAAAGGTCCCCTTCTCTATCCTCTTGCTGGCTCCGAGCAGGACATAGCTGTCCAGTGTTACCCCAGCACCTCAATTCTATGGTCCCGGGGTAGACTTGTGTGGAGTAGACACCACCATGGAGGAGACACAATTGGGTTCTTAGCCTCACGGGACCCAACCTTAAACCCCTTTTCTCTCAAGTCCCACTCTGCTCCTCACTTGTCTTCTAAGACACGAAAGGGAAACCTTAAGATGAAGATTCCTGAGAGATGCTATGGATTCCCCAGTGGTCAGGCTTCAGGGTCAAGTCTCACCAGTTGCCATGCTGCAAGTAGAAAATCACGGAGGCTCAGGCCAAGGTGCTCTGTCCCTGATACACAGTTGTTGTCTAGACAGGGCACAACCCCTTCCTTACTGGGACCGGAGGATTGACACCTGGGTAGAGCTTGGCTGAGTGTGGTCTCAAGGGAAGTGTGACTTCATTTTGTGGCTGTCAGCAGTGGGTTTGGGGAACACACTGGGAAGTGTGTTGTGTCATGTCTCTCCAGCCACAGGGACCTCTTTTCTAACCTGCTCCTGGACACACGTGTGCTTCTGCTGTCTTCCTGGTGTCTTCATCGCTCCCCCCACATTCTCCCACTTATTCCTAGAGAGTTTGGCAGGGGCCTGAGAGGCTGAATGGACATCTGCCCTCAGGAGTGAGGTGGAGGACTGGACCCCTCCTTCCTCCAGCTTGCAGAGGACCCCATGCAGCCCGCAGGCTCTCCCAGCTGCGGTCACATAGCTTGGATCCCATGAGCACCTGGGTATTGTCAAGGTCTCCAACCTTGCCCTTCCTGTCTTTAGGAATTTGTACTCAGGACCTGGATCTTGTTCTAGAGCTCTTTTTGCCTAAAGCTAGAGTACTACAGCTTTAAGCCCCAGTGGCTATGTGTGAGGAACATTTCATGGGGACTTTTCTGCACAGGCACCGTGATCCTCTGATCTCAGCCTCCCACCAGCACCAACCAGGCTCTCACTGTGATTTTTATCCCTATGTAAAGAAGTTACATTATTTTCACAGATGCGTAGAATGGTTACAGTTACATAGGATATGTATTGAGTTCTTTTCCTTTGGTCCAGTGTCATTCCTTCCGCAAACTATCAGTTTCCTTCTTCTGCTTCTACATGTGACTTGTCTAGATTTCTTTCAGTACAATGTCTATTGAACATCAGTGATGAACATTTTCACACTTTTGTCCTGAGTTCTATGTTCCTACCCAAGATAGACATCAAAACAAGTGTACAGAAAGAAATAAGAAAACAGAATCAGCAAAACCCCACAAGAAAAAAATGTTTTTCTATACAGTGTCGTTCATAGAGATATGTTTCTGAGTACGTATATATACCTGTCTATTATATTTATATTTATATATATATATATATGGCAAACAGATTAGTGTATGGGGTAATTGTTTTGTCAGATGTTTCAGCCTGGTCTTCACAGATGATTTAGTTGGGTTAACATTTACTTTGCTGAGAGTAGATTGTTAACATCTATTGTTGAACGGATCCATCGTCTTTGGGTAGCCTCAGGACACTGTTTTAAAGTATAATAGTTGATTCATTGGTTTGTGCATCAATATTTACCTCTTCTTGAGTGTTTTCCCCTTAGATCATTCCCTTCATTAATATGCAGTGTCCTTCATTATCTCTTTCTACTGGTTTGAATCAGAAGTCTATTTTATGGTGTAACCTCATAGAAACCCCACATTCAGCCAGATATGAGGAATGATGTGCATGTTTGGTATTCTTTTAGGCTATTTGTGTATCCTAACAGTGGATCATTGTTGGAGAATGTTCTGTGTGCAGCTTCTTGAATGTGAGTTTCATGGTCATCTGGTGACATACTCCTTTGAGGCCTATTAGCCCCATTGGCATTATTTGAATTCAGAAATATGTTTGTCCATTTTCTGCAGTGAAATCACTTTTCTAGCAATTATTGGACTGCATAGAAGTCAGCATTACAGGACATCATCAGACATGGAACATCTGTCCAAGAATGAAGCTTCTTTAACAGTGGAAGACCTACACACTGAGGAGAGTCATTAGATCTAGGGATGCTGGAACTCTTGACTACATAGAGCAGCTGCTTTCTATCTCCACTATGTTACATCATACCCTTGAGTTTCTTGAGAACACACACACACACACACACACACACACTTATATATTTGTGCATCTCTCTCTTCTATGGCTATATGTAAGTAATTGTCACAAGCCTAGACTGAATTGCCAAATCTAATTTTGCTTTTCTTTTACCAGTCTGGATATCTTTAAATACATGCTTGGGAGCTGTCCTTAAACTTTATTTTTTCCTATGGCTAGAGCTCTAGCATTTGAGCCACAGGGTCACTGCCTGTTTTTTTGGAGTAGTTATTTGGGGTTTAGTGTTTCCTAGAGATTCTGGCCAAGGCTCTACCTCTTGTTTCTCAGCACCTCTTTGCAGGCTTTCCTATTTCTGTTGTACTATGGAGTTGAACCTAGGGATTTGTGCATGCCTGGCAAGCATTCTACCCCTAGGCCACATTCCCGGCCCTGTGCATTTAAATGGAATACCATGTGTTGTAAGTCCAGTGTATGTTCTCTGCAATTCCAGTGACATTTTCTGAGAGGCTGCAGTCCTGTGTGGGTGGGTGACCACGGGTCTCTTGAACCTCATGCTTATGGGATGACCACCATTCATAAGGAGGATTGGAGCAAGGTACTCCTATCCCATTGAGTGTCCTCCATACTCAATCATGTACTAACGAGGAGTCCACTTATTGAAAAAAGAACAGTGATTAAGGTTTACAGGCTCATGGGGTTGTCTATCTTAAGAATAAGGTCTCGAGTTCAATGCATAACAAAAACAAGCAAACTAACAGTCCAAAAATCATCTGTCCTGCCTTGCTTTGATTCATTCCTTTTCTAAGATGAAAGAAACACGCTCATATAATGAATGATTGTTGTCCTTAATGTACTCTGTTATCTCTCATCTCCTTTGCTGTCCCTTGGGTATCTCATATTGTTACAGTATCTCACTTTGTTTTCTGATATATTGAATTTATTTGTATTTGGTTATTTGAAATTTGATAGGGAAAGGGAGAAAACCAAGACGGGGGGGGAGGGTAGTGGGTACCTAGACATGTGAAAGGGTATCAATGTATGTGAATTAATGCACCTTCTATCTGGCAAATATCATGTAACCCTTTTATTAATTACAATAAAAATATAAAAATACGTACTTTGGGTGTCAGGATAAGTAAGTAAATGAATGAATGTATAATAAATAAATTAATTTAAAAAAAAGAAAGTAACAGGCTCAGTGATAGCGGCTTATGCCTGCACTCTAGCTACTCTGGAGTCTGAGATGTCAAGGAGATTCAAAGGCAGCCTATGGAGGAAATTCTGTGAGAGTTAAAGGTCCAAGTATCCACGTGGTACCATAGGAACGTGTCTCATGCGGTATAGTACTAACCTGAGACAGGAAAGCTGAGGGACTCTAGCCAAAAGAACTTAGCCCCTGGCAATGTTTGTGTTCCCTTAGGATGACTTTCCCCTGGCCTTCCCTTTTGAGACCAAGCATACTCCTTATGTTTCATCCTGAGTAGTGTGTCATCACATGTTTACACGAGTGTGGATTAGCCAGAGAGTCAACGAATATGAGTACACATCCCTAATTTTTGTTTGTCATTCATTTAGTACGCATGCACATGACTATTGACAAAGCATACTTAACAGCTCTATGCTAAAAGAAAAAGGCACGTGGAATATGCGAACATAGGGTCAGGTGAATTACTTAAAGAATTATTAACCACACATACACACAAGCACAGACACACACACACACATAGGGAGAGGAGAGCCGTTAATGACCAGGAAATTTACATATGTTCAACTACCCAGACTCTCACTGCCCTGAACCTCCCCATGTCACCTGTTGGGTCCAGTAACAGCATCTCCAGAAGTGTCCACGGCCAGGCCTGGCCTTGTTTGGACAGACGTGGGCCAGGCACCCTCTGTGCTCTTCCATGAGGCCCAAGCCTCTCCCATTTGAGAAAAATCTGGCAAACATCTCCTGAACGTCTGTTAGCCACACAAGTTAGCAGTTGGGGGCTTGTGTTGACTGTGGCTGCCGGGATACCAAGGTTCTAAGTTCCACTGTGAAGGAAGTGAGGTCATCTGTGCAGGGCCCTTCAGTTGAGCCCTTCCTTCTGACACACCCTCCCCAGATGACCCCTTTTCTCACCACTTGCTAGTCCTGAGCATGACCTCATCCATTCAGAGTTTCAGCCACTGTTCAATACTACTCTCCCCAGGTAGCCCTGGGTGCAGCAGCCACACCACCTTAGAGGAGATACAGATGGGCTCTGTGCCTCCTGGTGCCCAGTCCTGTATCCCTTTAACCACAATTTCCAATGTCCTAAGCTGGTGACTTCAAAGAGATAGAACAGGGCAATGGTAAGGAGAGGAGTCATGTAAGATTCTATGGGATGCTCGGTAGACAGGCCTCAGGGCTAAACTCCACCATGTCCCAAGCTGCAAACAGAAAAGCACTGAGGCTCAGCCCCGTATGTTCTGGCCACTGACAGAGTCTCTCAGTCTACAACCACAAGACCGTCCTCACAGGGCCCTGAGATTGAGGCCTGGCTGAATCCTGTCTGTCTGATGGAGTTAGGAAAATTTGATTTCGTCCAAGTGTGTGGCTATCAGCAGTGGGTTAGGGGACACTGTATTTCAGCTTGGAAAGGTGATGTCATTTCCAGGCCCTATGATATTCCTTGACACCTGTCCCTTCATGTCCCCTCATCCACACTGACCTCTGGACTGGGATGCTCCTATTTATGCCTCCAATGGAGCTTGGAAGACAGATATGAAGTGGTTAATGTTTGTGTTCTTTCCTGGTGCCAGTTGTGAGGCTTACATTCTGGTTTTGGGCAATGTCCTTGAGCCTCTTGGCTCCAGGCTGGTACTCTATCACTTCAGCCACTCTTCTACTTTTGACCTTTGAGTGTCAGGAACTTTTCTTCTGGAGACGGCTTGGAACCTCAGTCTCCACATCTCAGCCCCTGAGAAGCTATTAGTACAGTGGTTCCTCATTGGCGCCTGGTTTCTATTATGAATTTTCACTGTTTTGTATCACATCTCCTTTTCCTTTCAACTGCTGGACCCACTGTTGTTGTCGTGACCTTCCTGACAGGCCAATATCTGAAGGTCCTTTCGTGGACTCTATGTCATAGACCTTCGCGTGGCCTGCCGAGGAAAATGCAAGCAGTGATGATGCCATTCCATTCCCTAGGATTCTCCTCTCTGCTGCTTGTCATGAGCCTGAGTCAGGTCTGGAATACTTTTCCTCTCTACGTCCATGACGGACCTGATATAGCCCATGAACACATGGCATTAAGTTTTTCCAGTGCTTTCTTGGATGTTTGAACTCAGGTCTATGTTCTTCCACTGGTCCTCAGTACTGGGGTAATTGAGGAGTGAGGGAAGAAATTAGGTCACTGTGAGTGTGCCCTTAAATGGGATATTGGGATGAGGGGGTCTTGTGTCTCTGTTTCTGTCTCTCTCTGTCTCTCTCTCTCTCTGCCTCTCTCTGTCTCTCTGTCTCTGTCTCTCTGTCTCTCTCTGTCTCTCTGTCTCTCTCTCTCTCTCTCTCTCTCTCTCTCTCTCTCTCTCTCTCTCTCTCTCTCTCTCTCTCTCTCTCTCCCCGTATCTCTTCCAGACCCTGTGAGGTACTTAGGCCTCCCCTTTTAATTGTATTCTAATGTCAGGGAGATGGATGGGGGATTACAGTTACATTCTTCACACATTGGGTACATAACTTCTTGAACACTGATTCCCCTTCCTATGTTGTTTTCTCATTTTTCCTCCCGCAACCCCTACTCAATCATCTGTGTTTCCCCATTCCTTCTCTATTTCAATTAAACAAGTAAAGTATATAAAATATACCATAGGCCTCCTCTTCAACTACATGGTGCTATCTTGATGTACTGTGCACAAAGCAATATAGCCAACAGATACATTGACCCAAACCATGAGGCAATATAAACCGTTTTCCTTTTCAGTGGGTGTTCTCAATTGTTTGGGGACAGGTATCTGACTCTCCAGGTGAAGTGAGTTTTCCATTGAGATCCCTGCAGGAGGCCTTCAGGATACCAATCAGAGAAGATCAGGAAAAAGAAGGACTAGATACTCAATATTTAAAGCACTGAACGTACACAACAAGGAATATGAAAATTACAAGAGACAAACTGAAAGAAACATGGGAACATCATTTCAGATTAATGAAGAAACTGATCTCTTAAGAAGTGTTAACAATTTTTACACATGTAGCTCTCATGTTGTTGCATCTAAACTAATGAAGCAAACAGCACTTCATTTGCTAGTGCAGATGGAGTCCAACCTAGTGTTTGTGGGTGTGATGATGCCTCAGTCTCCAACAGGCAGGATACCCAGACCACTCCTGTCCTCAAAACATGAACCAAGAAATATCAGAATTGAATGGCACTATGAACCAAATGGACTTAATCGACAGATACAGGGTGTTTTTTTTATTTTTTATTGTAATTAATAGAGGATTACATTATATTCACCAGATAGAAGGTACATAACTTAGCAAACCTTGATACCCTTCCTTATGACATGGTCCCCATTTCTCTCCCACTCTCCCCCCGCTTATCTTGATTTACCCCCTTCCCTATCCAATTTCAAATAACCAATTAAGCATATATAAAATATATCAGATAACAGGGTGAAATATTGTAACAATATGAGATAACCAAGGGATGGCAAAAGAGATGAGAGATAACATAGTACATTAAGGATAACAGTCACTCATTATGTGGCTTTTGTTTCCTTCTCCTGGAGGTCCTTACATTTAGTGGCATACTATTTGGTCTAATGTCTCTAGATTTTGTTCTATTGTAAATCTCTGCTAGGAGAGCCCAAGGTTTCTACTGATTATGACAAATGAGGGAGACTTGGTGTTAGAGCGATATAAACTGACTTACTTCAGTGTTGTTCCACCATACCTTATATGATGTATACGTGGTGTAGATTGTTATGCTTTAGGCAAATGTATGTTTTATGTTATATGTATTTTTCATTTCATTGTATAGAGGGGTCTTGAACTCTCACTTGGCTTTTTATTTTCTTCAGGATGGCAATCTACTACTTGAGCCCCACTTCTATTGTAGTTTTTTGTCTGCCCCAGGTGGCTCTGCATGATGATCGTTCTATCTCATTCTCCTAAGTTGTTAGGATTCCGAGTTGTGATGGATCCTGGTCTTTTCTCCCTGATCTGTGCTGTGCCCTGCCTGAGCCTCCAGCACAGCTGTGAACATCTGCTTCTTCCTCAGGTCTGTTGCTGGCGCCATGGTCATTACCAGGCAGGCAGTGGATGCCTGCTTCAAGCTGGAGTTTGAGCAGCTTGTCCTGGGGAAACGGGTCATTTGAAGGACCAACCTGGATGAGCAGCTGGTGCAGGAGCTGGTGCTGCAGACCTGAGCAAGCTCACTACTGTGGTGGGAAATACCATGTGCACTTTGGACTTCTATGAAGGTGTGTGGTGTGTGTGTGTGTGGGGGTGAAATCTAGACTCAAGAGCCCCTCCTTGCCCTGATTCTGCTTCTAAGGATGTCCAGGGTGGGCTGTCAGCACCTTGGCTGTCACCCCATCTCAGCCTTTTCCTGGTGGAGATAGCAGTGGCTAGGAGCAATGCTAGGAGCAGGCAGGAGCTGGGGGAGCAGCCCCTGCATCCATGCTGAGTGTGGGCAGAGTGCCACCTTGTGATAGCAGCTGACACTACAGAGTCCCCATGTGTGTGCTGCAGGAAGAGGCCACCTGGATGATGCCCTCTGCTCCTACATGGAAAAGGACAAGCAGGCCTCCCTTCAAGCTGCCCACGCATCTGGCATCTGAAACATCGAGATGGAATCTTCGGTGTTTGCAGCCATGTGGAGTTTGTGTGGCCTTTGTTGTAAGCAGGTACATGATGGCCTCTGGGCATCCTTCTTCCACCATCTCTGCTCTGCTGGCCAATCCTGAAGTCCAGGCCACCTTTTCCTATCCCACCCCAATCTATGTTTTGGGCTTTTATGCACTGGGCTCACAGGTCAGTGTCACACCGAGCTGATACCCTTGCACCCTTGGGGAAAATGTTGTGTGATGGTGACAGCATCGTTGGTGTCCCCATAGTCTTCCCTTGGTCAAATCACCTTAGCCTTCTAGGCTGTACAGAACAGGTGAGAGCCTGCCTTGCAATTAGCTCAGACATTAACTTATTTCCTTCTGATAGGCTAAGGTATGAAGTCAGAGTTTGATGCCTTCTCTTGCCATGTAGGTGCACTACCAAGTGAGCCATGCTCCCGTCCTTTTTATTGCTGTGTGTATATTTCAGATAGAGTCTGGAGTTTGGCCAGGCCACTTTGCATTGTAATCTTCTACCTATCTTGTAACTGGGAGTTTAGCCCTGAAACCCCACAACTCCTTTGAGACGGGATCTTAAACCTTTACCCTATTGGCTATGAATCATTTTCCTCCTCATCTCCATCTCCCAAGTAGCTAGGATGACAGGTGTAGGCCACTGTCCCTGGCCTAGTAGGACTTTTCTTTCAGAACCGAGGAAAGAGGTGGGGGAGACCTAGCACAAGGTGATGCTTGTAAGGACAAAGCTTCTAGAGTTCCTGAGCCAACCATGGTGCCTTTCCCTGCTTGCTTCATCCCCCATCCTCTCCTGAGTCAGAGTGGACATAGCAGACTTGCCTAGGGCATGCACAGGCTGAGGCTCCCAGGTCCATGCTTGGTCTGATTCTTGTGAATGAAGCTAGAGATCTGGCCCTTGGGGTTGACAGGGTCTTTGTGTTTGGCAGTTGCAGTGGTGTGCATCACCCTCCTGGACCACCTGCAGGGGTCCAGATCAGCAGCCCTCACGAGGTGCTTGCTGAGTATCAGCAGAGGCCACAGCGCTGGTGAGCTACTTCATCAAGAAGAGTCTGGGAAAAGCCTGAGGCTTAGAGACAAGCTGTCCCCAGGTCTGTCCATTCAAACGGATGTCCAAAGTCTCCTTTTTTGTGATTCAGTGTGTGGGCTGGTGGCCCATGCTTTAGGAGGCTCAGATCACATTCTACCTTCAGAATAGACATCCATGACCCTACTCAACTAGATTTTTCATGGGGACAGCTTCTCACTAAACTTTTGTTTTCCAGGCTTCTCTCAAAGTGTGATCCTTCAGGTGTCCAAATCCCTCAATCTCTGGTTCCAAATTACTGTCTCTATGCATGGGATTACCTGACTGTTAAATTTCTATTTCATATCCTACTTTGATTAATTTGGAAGAACATATACCATAAAGAAAATGACGTACATGCCAGATGGATGGATTTATGTGTTCATTCATTCCCCACTGATGGCTTACTGTGGAGCAAGATTACATGAGATACTAGACATGAACGAACAGGATTTCATTTCGCTTCTTTCCTTCAGAGCAGTTCCATTCAGTTCACAATTTCCCAGTGAAATAGGAGACAGAGACCCACATGTTATGGAAGGCAATCGTCTCAAAATAACCCCTGAACTTTGAGCTGTGTTTCAAGAGGTAGAGTGCTAGCCTTGAGCAAAAGGAACAGTGACTAGGCTCTGAGGTCAAGCCCCAAGACCAGCACACACACACACACACACACACACACACACACACACACACACACCTCAAACAAAAAGTTTGACTAGATCCTTCATTTTTCTTTACTTTAATATAGTTCACTATGCACGCCTCTACTTTATAATGATTCACTCATCCTGATAATGGGAGAACAAGGATACATTGTGGAGGTAAGGCAGCTTCTCTGGGCTTTAGGATACTATGTGCAGACAGCAGAGCCACAGTGTGAATGGGAAAGAGGAGCTGTGCAGGAAGTACTCTCTGCCTTTGCAACATTTCCCTTATTGTCCCGACAAATGTTTCATTGGCTAAAACACTTCAGCTCCTGGAAAGGTGTGTGAGCTGGCAGGGACACACAAGGTGAGGATACCAATGGCCACCTCACCAGAATATAGGGAAGACCTCAAGATAGGTGTGAAAGACTTGGTAGGGACTGTAGCCCACAGTAGCATCTCCTAGATGAAGACAGGTGCATTTGCCTCCTGGCCTGGTTGCGGTCCCCTTATTCAGAAGACTCTGCTACATTTTCCCCTTTATTTGTATCTCCAGGATGTTTAGCGTCTACTGATAAAACAATTAAGGCAATGCAACTTCTTATCCCCTACAGCAGACAGTTCCAAACAAAAACCAGTAGCTTTATTTCATATATGACTATTTTCATATAGGATATTTTGTGAGAGGAAAAAGAAGTCTTGAGCCAAATCAATGCCTCCCATGAATAAATGAGCATGTGGAGTTGAGGAACTCTTTTACCTATACCTGGGCTCTGAATTAAAAAATAAACTTTGTCCTGAATGTGGTAACTTAAGAATGGTCATTGGCAGCTAAGGGTCTAGATGCCACTGTCTTAATATAAACATAATTACAATGGTGAATATAGCACTGTCAGGACAAAGGAAAATTATGTTCAGAATCAAAGATTAGCAAGACTTTGTCTTCCTTGTGATTTGATTTCTCTTCCCTTTAAATATGAGGTCATTTTTAACTCATGAGGAGAATTTGCATCCATAGACAAAATGCATTGTCTTCAGTGAGGATCCAGAAAGGAATTAGAATGACAGAGGCAGGATAAGTTCTGTGACCAGGTAGTAGGAGGTGCTAATGTTGCAAGGTTAATCCAGTAGGCAAGATGCAGAAAAGCCACTTTCTCTTTGTCCTATGTTTTTGTCAGTCTTGGGGGGGCTTGAACTCAGGGCCTATGTCCTGTTCCTGAGCAGCATGTGCTCAAGGGTAACACTTCAAACCTTTTCTGTTAATGTGGTGCTAAAGAATCAAACCCAGGGCTTCATGCATGCTAGGCAAGCACTCTATCATGCTAAGCCACATTCCCAGCTTACAAATCACATATTTGGCTTGAACTCAGGGCCTGAGCACTGTCCTTGGGCTTTCTTAAGGCTGGAGCTCTCCCACTTGAGCCACAGAACCACTTCCGGGTTTTTTCTATGTATGTGGTATGAAGGAATTGAACAGGGTCTTCGGACATGCTCTGCAAGCACTCCACCACTAGGCCAAACTCCCAGGTCTACAAACCACCTTTGGAGAGATCAAATTGAGAGTCTTTAATGAAAAAGTTAGCATCTGCAGGCAGATTCCTGTCAAAATGATCAGCAGCTTCGCAAGAATACTTAACACTCTATGAAAACTGTGCCATAAGAGTAGAAGAGGAAAGAATGAGCAGAAAACCAATAGCAACAAGGTACATCAATACAGTAGAAAGCTGAAGTGGGAAACCTGGTTGATTTGAGGAGAGCCAGGAGATGGGGTGCAGTACAGGAGGCCTGGTTTAATGGCTTCTGTGCTGTCTGATCATGAATTAGGTTCAGGTGAGAGGACAAGGTCACAGGAACCTAGAGAGTCTGAAGTTCAAGACACAAGACACAAGACTGACAGGTCCAGTAACCTACCATCCAGGTCCCTAAGCCTGACTCTCAGACATTAGGGAGGCCCATCACCTGGGCTGGGGGTGTGATTTCCCTATCTTCCACTATGCAGTAAGGATGTTGCTCGAGGCAGCCTGTGTCCTCTCTGTGTCCCTCTAGTGCTTCCTAGTGAGGTACAGTTAGTTCAGGACCCCAGAAAGAACGTCAATCACCTTTAGAACTTGGAAAAGGCTTTGCTTAAGGTCTCAGACAGTGAGGCCACAATGGAGAGAAAGGGGTGTTGATGAGAGGGGAGCTTCTCTAGGCCCCACCCACAATTCTGCACACCCAGCTGTTGAAGGCATGGACCAGGACAGGCATTTTCACAGCCCGTGCCTCTGCTCCACCCTCAGACAGTGTGGGTGTTGTCCCTAGCATGCTACTTCCCAGGATTCAAGCAGATTCATGTCGGGGCACCAACTTGGGCCAGAGCCTAGACATTGGGTCCAGCCTAGATTCCCAGGAGCTGCTTACCTGCTCAACAGCACATTGTTCTGCAGGGGGAAGGGAATCCCTGTCCTTAGGTAGAGAATTGATTGGCCTGGACCCTGGAGGGCCCACCCCAGAAGTCCACTCTGCTCCTCCCGGATCTCACCGCCCCTTCCGCTGAGGACCCAGAAATAACGGCTCCGCAGGTCCAGTGACTCAATGGCTGACAGCGCGGGTCCTCACCGCCCTGGACTCCCCTTCCTCCCTCTGGAGCCGTTCACGCGGGTCCTCCTGGGCTAGGATGGGGAATAGACTGGAGGGGAGGTGAGCCCTGTCCCGTCCTCCCCAACCCTCCTGCCTGTCCCCTCCATCCTCCATCGCCGACCTAGTCTCCTAACCTCCTCCCACTGGGTTTCCCCTCTGAACAGTCCGCGACCTCTTCGTGGCACCAGGACTGGCCCCGAACCTCCACTTTGCACGTGGATGTGTGGAACATTAACTGAAACCACACCCTTGATAACTATGTCCATGGTTGAATAGGATGTAAAGCTCAGAAACATGTTGGCCTCCTACATCTAAGACATTGTGCTCATTTACCACGTGCATTTATTTTTCTTTAAGAGATGAATACTTACAATGTATTCATAAGCAGGAGCTATTACACTATGTATAGTTTTTCATCCCTCAGAAAATCAAATTCCAAAAATATATATTGCAATTATTTCTTACAAATAATCTCATGGAGTTTTAAAATTTTACACACTATTCAGTCTGCCAAGTTATACAGCAGTTATCTCCAACACAGAGGCAGATTAAGTCATCATATACAGTATACTATAGACATAGACATTTCAAATATACTATATTAGCCAACGTGAACATTTGCTAGTTAAGTAAGAATCCCTTTCTTTAAGTTACTTGTGGCATGGCTCTGCACTGGATACAAAACAATGAGGATTTAAAATTCAGCACTTGCAGCACTCGGAGTCTTCAAGTCGGTTAAACTGTAGGTTTGTTCATGGATTCTTCCATTGTCATTTGAGCTTCTCTTCTCAACCAGCTGCTGTCCCTAGTGGAGACACTAGGAATTGCATCCTCTACACTGTCTTCCCTCTCTCTCCTCTTTCTCTCTCTCTCTCCTCCTGTAACACGTCAGACTCTTCAATGGCTTTGACAGCTATTTTCTTGGATGTTTCCTGAATTTCTCCACCTATTATAAACTCATCAAGGATAAAATATGCCTTTTCAAAATTAAAGATGATACCCAGCTCGCAGACCTTTTATAAACAAGTTTGAGCTCCTTCCAGTCAATGAAACTGCTTGTTCGATGACCTCGAGAGAGAATAATCTGAACAATTCCCCGGGTTATTTTTTTCCTCTCTTTGTCAGGGAGAGTGGTGTACCACTTCTGTAGCCGTAATTTCCCTTGTCGACTGAACAGCAAGATGAAATGTATCATGGTGACCCGGACCCGCCGCCACCTGCACCCCGAGATCCGCGAGCGCCCAAGCCCGCTCGGGTACCAGGTAAGGCGCCCGCCTCACCTGTAATATCTCCTGTTTGAGTATAAAGTAAACCTGATGCCTTTAATGCCTTTCCTAAAGGTTTGGTTTGTAAAACTTGAAATATTATTAGCAGTTAAGAGTTCCTGTATATTGCTGAACTTTTAAAAATATTTACAGAGATCAGAGACAATGTATCTCGTATGAATGTCCTAAATTCATTTGTATGTTTGGAATTGGAAGAAAGAAGAATAACCAAAGATGGTAGAGGAGATAGATATTCAGTAGTTTTGATGTCTTAAAAGCTGCTAGCTAGGCTGGGATGGAAAAATTTTAAACCTTTGAATATAAAGACATTCTTATGGGGTTATATTTTCTATAAATTATTTACCCAGGTTTTCAGACATCAGAAATGATGTCTGTGACATCTCTTACTATAATACAATTCAGTGGTAGGGATTCATAACAATGGCAGCGATTATTATTGCTACCACTATTTAAAGACAATCTCTTCTATTCCAAGCAATCTTAGTTATAGTTACTTGAGAAAGTTTCACATGCTTTTGAATGTAAATCTAATATGTTTTGTTTCTTACTTTGGGCATTGATTACTTTGGCAGGAAGTACATGTTTCTTTTATCTTCCTGCCCTTCCTACCCCCAAAGACATTATTATTGCTGCTAGACATTATCATTGTGAATCTGTGTCACCTTTATACTGCAGATTATGCATTACCAGGTATTAATGTAATCAGAGATATTATGAGGAATTAGTCATGGCAGTTGTCCTGCTGCTTCATCATGTCTTTCCATGATTCTTGCACATGAGTTTCGAGGTATTGTGTCACTCGAGTGGCCTGGTCAGGGACGGGACCTTCTAGGGTTTCCTAGGACAAGTGCATGCGTGGCTTGGGGGCTCTGGGGAGAACTCATGTGGCAGACTCTTAGAGGATACAATGGAAAATGATAGCGTTGCTCCTACTCAGAAGATATTTAGGAGGAAAATGCTAAGCCAAGAGGAGAAATTGACTAATTCCAATTGATTTGAAGGAAATAATTCAGATATTATATGAAGTAATCACTAGGCTTTGAATTTCTAATAGTTACTCAAATGAATGATTTAGAAGTATAATTATGGCCCCGGATAGAAATTTAATCAAATTTGTTTAGATGTTCTTCAGTTGTATATTTAACTTGTGTGGGTGTGTATGTGTGAGTGAGTCTATGAGAGTGAGTGTGTGTGTGTGTGTGTGTGTGTGTGTGTGTGTGTGTGTGTGATCTGAGGTTCGAACTTGAGGCCTCATACTTCCCAGGCAGATGTTCTACCACTAAGCCATGGCTCCAGTTCCTTTAACTTAAAAGACTTGGTAAAAATTACTTTTCATAACAATTCATGTTGTGTAAGTTTTTATGATTCTATTTTTGGATAAAAGTATTTTCATACCTCATTAAATGCTTTACAAATATTCTTGATAATTCCTATTTGACACTTGGCTATGCACAGGGGTTCTCAGATGTGCTGGGAGTCACCTACAGAAGATGATCATCTTCACGTGGCACACTGGGGTAAATTTTGAGGGGCTTAGGGATACACTTTATATGGGCTGTGGTGAAAGTAATCATCATGTTTCTTTATATTATATAATTATAAGAAGATTGCCAAGTGAAAAGATAATATTCAATTTGCATAAAATTTTCAAATAAAATATTTTTAAAATTCCAAAAAAAAGAGATGAATACTTCCTTGAAACAAAATTTCTAAGGACAGTTTCATTTTCTTCATGTGTGTGTTTATTTGATTTACATTTCTCTTTCACAGCATAATGAAATTCTACTCTTGTACCCATTTGGAGAGGATGGTCGGGGATGAAATTAAGCAACTATTGGTAAGTATCTACAACGACGACTAGAGTTTACTTCACTGCAGTGTTTATTATAATTGAATGATGATAATTAATATCAATTTCATACAGACTAGTGAAGGAATGATTTCCTAACTCCTCATCATTGGGAATGCATTCTGTGTAACTTATCTTTAGGTGATAGGTGGGTGATGTAAAAGGGCTGCCCTGAGTATTGAGAATGACATAGATGCACGCACTCTCTATGATTTGGAAGGCAGGTGGCTTGCAGGTTTGCAAGTGTTGTGGTTAAAAATGTCCTGTGCTCTTCCCCTTCCACCGTCGGGTTTCTTGGGAGCATCGAGGGATACCCCTGGGTGGCTGGGTGGGTGAGGGCACTGACAGATACTATTTGTATTTCTAAAAGAGACTCAGACTTCTTGCTTATTCTGATTATAGGCTTCACCTTGTTCTTCTTAGCCCTACAAAAAAAGGAAATCAAATTAGGTTAAAGATAATGAAGCAGACTTTAAGGGACACATTTTGTACTTGCTTTTCCTAGGCTTGATAGATATATTTATACTTTTATTTCTCATTAAATGAAAAATTTTGCTCTTGAGATAAAGAATTAATGTGTACAATCTGAATTTGACTTCAAATTGTGATAACTATAACTCGAATTACAAAAAAATGAAACATTTCTCTACTTTGTTTAATTGTTTGATCTTTATAAAATAAGTAGTGGCATGAACAAGTATACTTTTCATCCTTTATCATCTTGCTTTGATAAAACTTTGGAATAACATGATTTTATATAATCATTTATGTTTACATTTTACATTAGAGGTGAGTTTTTTAAAAAACCATATTTTCCTTCATGTTGCCCTAGATTTTCTGTACATGGTTAGAGAATATGTTCAAAATACAGTTGCAATATCTACCTATTATCTACTATATATACAATATATGTGTGTATATGGATTCGAGTATGTAATTGTCGTGTGTGTGTGTAGTTCAAATTTAGGATCTTGGGAGCTATCCCTAAGATTTTTGCTCAAAGCTAGCCCTCTCCCACAGCTCTATTTCTGGATTTTTGGTGGTTAATTGGAGATAAGAGACTCAAGGGCTTTCTTGTCCAGGCTAGCTTTGAATGGTGATACTCAGATCTCAGCCTCCTGGATAGCTAGATTAGGCTTGAGACACCAGTGCCCAGCTGAAATTGTCTTTTTCTGTTCATCAGCTGGTTAGAACTGACCCTCCCCCCTCTACTTTCTAAAAAGGCATAATTGTGCCAACGGATTTTGAAAATAAACTGCCCGGTACATTATGTGATTCATGTAAGTATACCACCAGATGGATCCAAAAGATTGAGTCATATTGCCTAGCCTTCTGAATAGGCATATTGATCACATTATCTGCCAGCATTTTTGTATCCTTGCAAATGTTCTGCATTGAATTACCTGGTTATGCTTCATGACATTTAAAAGTGTGTTTACTAATTTTCATGCTTCTTAAAAGCTGTTCAAATTCTTGCCTCTCATCTCCAGTTGAATAGTCAGATCAACCAAAAAGGTGACCTTTTAATTACAATATACCTTTTAAATAAAGGTATATTTACCTTTGTTAAAAAGTAAATTGTTATTGTAAAGGTGGTATACAGCTATATAAGCCAGGTAAAGAGTACATTTCTTCCTGGACAGAGTCACCCTGTCTCTTACAGTTTTTCCTTCCCATTCCCATCCATAAGGTATTTATTTTGCTTTCAACATAGTTGTAAAGTATTTTTTCCAGTTCTGGGCTTTGAACTCAGGGCTGTAATGTATTTTTTGCCAGTTCTGGGCCTTGAACTCAGGGCCTGAGCACTGTCCTTGGGTTTTCTCAAGGATAACGCTCTACCACTTGAGCCATAGCACCACTTCTGGCTTTTTTCTATGTATGTGATACTGAGGAATCAAACATTAGTCTTTGTCCATGCTAGGCAAGCACTCTACCACTAGGTCAAACTCCCAGCTGCAATATATATATATATTTTTTTCTTTTATTTTAATCAAAGAAAGAATTCAAGTTGGGTGCCAGTGGCTCATGCCTGTAATCCTGGCTACTCATAAGGCTGAGATCAGAGAATAACCATTGAAATCCAGCCTGGGAATGAAAGTCCATAACACTATTATCTCTAACCCACAAAAAAGCTGGAAATGGCTCGAATAATAGAATGCCAACCTTGAGCCTAAACCTCAAACTCCCAGCTGTAATATATATATATATGTATATATATGCATAATTTAACACTATAATAGAATGCCAACCTTGAGCCTAAAACTCAGGGATAGCATCCAGGCTCCCCTGAGTTCAAGTCCCAGGACTGGCAAAAGAGTAATAATAATAATAATTCAGATCCTATGTAGAGGAGAAACACTTCATATAGAGGAATTTCTAATAGGAGGTATTTCTGGCGTCAATGCCTTTAGCTTTACCACAAAGTAGAATTTGAATCGTTCCATTTGATTGACTTCTGTTGATCCACAGGTTACTGTACTTAGTAGAGTTCCATTTCCATTTAAAACCAAAATCCAAATGTGTCTTATATTGTCTGTGAACTACAATTAAATAGGACAACCCAGGAAATGATATTGAATTTCCTGGCTTGAGATCTGTGGAAGTTGTTGATGAAAGCGACAGATAAGACTCATAATTTTGAAAATAATGGCTTCAACCTTCTATAAAAATGAATTATTGATAAGCAATTCCTCAGTCCAGATTTGACAGTTCGTTGACTGTGTGAACACACAAAAAATCAACCTTGAGCTTTGTGACTTTGGAATCACTGGCTTGATTTTATCCAGGGGTGACATTTTTTCAGCTATAGTCTTTTCATAAATGTTTTTCTTCAATGGCAACTACTCTGTAAAACTACTTAAAGATAATGATGATGATGATGATGATGATGATGATGATGATGATGATGATAATAATAATGATAATAAAACAAAAGCATCCTGTACTTTCCAGCAGCATCTTCATGACCACAACCTGTGGCTGGGGCAGGCCTCACATGCGGCCTGGCCTGCGGTGGATGCTGGGTAAATGCTCCAGTAACTCTGTGAAGTCTTTCCTCAGCAGTAGCTGAGGTTCAGTATTGCAGGGCAAAGGCAGAGAGAAAGAAGGACCCGCCGCTGCCTACAATTCTTACACTAGGAGAGTCAGATTCATGATTCTTAGCTCTGGATTCCTGATTTTGATAGTTTCTTCCCAAGAGAAGATATCAACAAGTAGCCAGCTGGCCTAGTGTGACCAAAAACCATTCCATGTGCTATTTTCACTAACCTTGATATGAGTGCCTGTGGTTTCCTTCAGATAAATTGTCTTTCCTGCCTTCTAATACATAGCTCCTCTATCAGTTATAGCTTCATTTTTAAAGTCTGTATAAAAACCTTCTGCTCTGCCTCTGTAGACCTGGCAAACTCCTGTGTTCTGTCCTTGGTCCCTTTGTTTGTGTGTGAATACCCTGTTTGTCTGCTCCTCACTAGGCAGTGGAGTTCTGTAGCCAGGGCAACAAATGTTGGGTCATTGTGGTTAAGAGAGGAGTGCTGTGGTCCAGTGTTTTGTGAGATTCTTTTTGGGTTTTTGCCTGTGATCTGTCTCGTAGGTAAACAATATTCACTGGTTAACAGGTTCTACTGGAGTTTTTGTTTCTCTGTCCAAGAAGTCTGGCTCCTTTTTCAAGTTACACTTGAACTGCAGAGTCTGGTTTTAAGTTTATTGGGGATGCTTTCTTTTACCCTTCTTCCTATCACCCTGATCTGATGATTAGTGTGTCCACTGTGACACTCCGAGTTGCTTCCTAGGAACTTTTTTTTTGATAATTAACTGACATATTAATTTTTATTTTAAAAAGCTAGTATTTCCTGAAAGATCTAAATGCAGCTGTATTTCTTTGATTACTAGAGTTGACTTTGGTCCAACATTAGGAAGGATTTTCCTGAATATAGAAACAAGACTGGACAGGAAAGACTGTTTCTGAGCCTGGGCCCTGTCCCTCTTGCTTGCCACTTAGTGCTCAAAAGTGAACAGATGTGCAAGATTGCCTCAGCTCCTGGCCTTTCCTCCCTCCTGTTAGAAACTCTGGGCAGGAGGGGAGCATGGTCTAGTGCTAGAGTGCTTGCCTAGCACGCACAAAGTTTGATTCCTTAGTACCACATACAAAGCCAAGGAGGTGGTGCTGTGTCTCAAATGGTAGAGTGCTAGCCTTGAGAAAGTCCAAGTACAGTGCCCAAACCCGGGAGTTCAAGCCCCAGGACTGGCAAAAACAGCAACAAAAAAAGCACAAATCTCCAGTGTCAGGAATGAATAGACACACAAGAGATACAAATTTTGTCAAGCAATTTACTTTTGCTCAAAAGGGTGCAATGCCTCACTCTACCCAGAGCTAAGCAGGCACACTGGGCAGAGCAGTTTAGTAGGTTTTTATCCCAGTCCAATCTGTCCCTTGTCAAGGAGTTAGGCTCACATTCTAAATATAACTGATTACCAACGTTAGATTGTTTTTTTAAAAGATTTACAATTTTTTTTTCATCACAGCTGTCTGAAAGCAGAACTGGGAACAGAGTGGCTGGCAGATACAGTGAGAGAGGTTGATGAAGTCAGCAGAAAGCTCCCATTTAAAAGGGGGAGGTCTGGGGCACATGGCTGACACCTGTAATCCTAGCTACTCTGGAGGCTGAGATCTGAGGATCAAGGTTCAAAGCCACCCCAGGCACAAAAGGAGCTGAGACTCTTATTTCCACCTAACCTCTAGAAAACAAGTGGTGCTTGGCTCAAGGGTAGGATGGTAGCCTTGAGCTGAAGAGCTCAGGGACACCTCCGACCCAGACCCAGGGGGAGGGTGGTAGCCTTGAGCTGAAAAGAGCTCAGGGACAGTTCCCAGGCACAGTTCAAGCCACGTGACCCACAGAAAAAAAAGGGGGGGCACGTGAGTTTGGCCTAGTGATAGAGTGCTTGCCTAGCATGCACAAAGACCAGGGTTCAATTCCTCGGTACCACATACATAGAAAAAAGCTAGACGTGGTGCTGTGGCTCAAGTGGTAGAGCTGTAGCCTTGAGAAAGTCCAAAAACAGGTTCAGGCCCTGAGCTCAAGCCCAGGACTGGCCAAAAAAAATGTGTGTGGGGGGGACTTAATTCCATTGATAAAGATTATTCTAACAAGCAACACACTTGGCAGTTGCAGTTTTATTCTTTGAATTCCTTCGATAAATATTTATCTCCCTAATTTGGCCAGTGGGTCACAGCAGCACAGCTGATAATTGCAATTTCACTCTTTCAACTCCTTTGGCACAAGATTTGCATTCCTCACATGGCTGCAGGTCATACACAGCACAGAAATACGTCTTTAAAAAGCAAATAATAGAGGGGGGAAGGGAAATGGGGACCATGACATGTGAAAGGGTTTCAATGTGTGGGCATTAATGCACCATTTATCTGGCAAATATCATGTAACCCTTCTATTAATTACAATAAAAATATATTTTAAAAAAGCAAATAATACCAAAAAATATCAATATACAATACAAAAGCATTTCAGTTTGACAGAAAAGACTACTTTTTCCTCACACTCCTCTCCCTCACCCTCAGAAAAGGCTGGTGTAGGTGCGGTGGCTCATGCCTGTAATCCTAGCTACTCAGGAGGCTGAGATCTGAGGATTAAGGTTCAAAGCCAGCCTGGGCATAAAAGAACCTGAGACACTTATCTCCAATTAACATCTAGAAAAATGGAAGTGAGGCTTGGCTCAAGGGTAGGGTGGTAGCTTTGAGCTGAAGAGCTCAGGGACAGTGCCCAGGCCAGATCAAGCCCCATGACCCACCAAAAAAAAAAAAAAAAAAAGGGCTGGAATCTTATCTCTCACCACTAGGTGGCAGTGCTGATCTCACCTCAGCTCCTGCAGCCCCTAAATAACCTGACCTATGGAAATCAGCTCTGAAAACAGGGATGCGGGCACTGCCTTCATAAAAGTAGACAGTCAGTAGACTTCCTAGAGAGAAACAAGCAGACGTTTGGAAGGGAAGAAAACCCTGAATCATGGTTATGCAGTTGGGGAGTGGTGGGGGGAGACAGCAACACTTAACTACCTTGTGAAAATACAGTGGAGCATATGAAAAGTGAGGGTGAATTTTTTTCTCTATTTAATAAAGATGAGGAGAAAAGGCATGTAGCTGAAGGTAGATGGTGGTCAGGTATCTTTTTTGGTCCAAGAAGACAACTTAGCCAGGGTTATTAGAAAGGTAAGAGAGCAAATAAAACTATGGGAAATAGACATGGGCTCTACAGCTCACCTCCCTCTTCCTCCTTGCTCTCAATTCTACATCTCTAGTACAGAAGAATCTTCTGTACCCAGACACCAATTCAAGGAGATCCTTTTCCTCCACAGCCAGGCAACAAAAAAAAGGACTAATTTCTGAGAAGCCAAGGAATTGAACCTGTGTCTTTCTGCATGCTAGGCAAGCACTCTACCACTAGGCCACACTCCGGCCCCTTCCTAGTAACTTTTTTTTTTCATATCCTTTTATCCTGGTTTATTTTCTTAATTTGAGAATGGGCATCTAATTTTTAATCATCAAGGTACATGAAAAAATTTATTGTTGTGGTAATGTATAGAGGGGTTACAGTTACATTCGTCAGGTAGTGGGTGCAAGTAGCCAGCTGGCCTAGTGTGACCAAAAAAGCATTCCATGTGTTATTTTCACTAACCTTGATATGAGTGCCTGTGGTTTCCTTCAGATAAATTGTCTTTCCTGCCTTCTAATACATAGCTCCTCTATCAGTTATAGCTTCATTTTTAAAGTCTGTATAAAAACCTTCTGCTCTGCCTCTGTAGACCTGGCAAACTCCTGTGTTCTGTCCTTGGTCCCTTTGTTTGTGTGTGAATACCCTGTTTGTCTGCTCCTCACTAGGCAGTGGAGTTCTGTAGCCAGGGCAACAAATGTTGGGTCATTGTGGTTAAGAGAGGAGTGCTGTGGTCCAGTGTTTTGTGAGATTCTTATTGGGTTTTTGCCTGTGATCTGTCTCGTAGGTAAACAATATTCACTGGTTAACAGGTTCTACTGGAGTTTTTGTTTCTCTGTCTAAGAAGTCTGGCTCCTTTTTCAAGTTACACTTGAACTGCAGAGTCTGGCTTTAAGTTTATTGGGGACGCTTTCTTTTACCCTTCTTCCTATCACCCTGATCTGATTAGTGTGTCCACTGTGACACTCGAGTATGCTTCCTAGTAACTTTTTTATTTTTGTTTTTTTTTGGCCAGTGCTCTGGGTCTAAGCACTGTCCTTGGACTTTCTCAAGGCTCGAGCCACTTGAGCCTCAGCACCACTTCTGGCTTTATTCTATGTATGTGGTAGCAAGGAATTGAACCTGTGTCTTCCTGCATGCTAGGCAAGCACTCTACCACTAGGCCACACTCCGGCCCCTTCCTAGTAACTTTTTTTTTCATATTCTCTTATCCTGGTTTATTTTCTTAACTTGAGAATGGGCATCTAATTTTTAATCATCAAGGTACATTTTAAAAACATTTATTGTTGGGGTAATATATAGAGGGGTTACAGTTACATTCGTCAGGTCGTGGGTGCATTTCTTCTCACACATTGATACTCCTTCTTATGTTTTTGTCCCTGTTTCCCACTCCCCTCTCATCAAGGTACATATTAAAAGAGAAAAACTTTAGATCATTGGTGAAGATAATTCTCTAGCAAAGGATTTTTTTTCCCTCTCATATGAGACAATGGACTTGTCAGAGTGGTTTGGTTTCTTGTAACACTTTTCAACTTCATTCCCTTTTGCTCAAAGTTTTATGCAATGGCAGTCTGGTAATTTTATATTTCATTGTGTATTATTGGATTTACTTTTAGCCTCCCTCAACATATACAATAACTTGAGAGTAAACTTCTGGGCTGAGTTGCATGTTGGGATGAATGTCAATCAATATGCCATTCTGGAATGAGCATGTGGATTTAATCATGTAATTCTGAAAATTAGGACGGGGAAGAGCGAGCCCGGACGGTGCCTCTCGGCCGAGCGTAGGCGCAACCAGGATGAAGACGTCGGGCGCCCTGTTCCCGAGCCTGGTGCCAGGCTTGCTCGGGTCCTCCAGCAAGTACCTCGTGGAGTTCTGGGCCGGGAAGATGACCCTGAAGGGGACCACGGTGACCCCGGACAAGCGGACAGGGCTCCTGTCCATCCAGCAGACAGACGACTCGCTCCTCCACCTCTGCTGGAAGGACAGGACGTCGGGGACCGTGGAGGACGACCTGGTCATCTTCCCTGACGACTGCGAGTTCAAGCGGGTGGCCCAGTGCCCCAGTGGGAGGGTCTACGTGCTCAAGTTCAAAACTGGGTCCAAAAGGCTCTTCTTCTGGATGCAGGAGCCCAAGACTGACCAGGACGAGGAGCACTGCCGGAAAGTCAATGAGTATCTGAATAACCCCCGATCCTGGGGCACTGGGGGCCAGCGGGAGCGGTGGCCACGAGCTCTCGGCCCTGGGTGGTGAGGGTGGCCTGCAGAGCCTGCTGGAAACATGAGTCACCGCCAACTCCTGCAGCGCATCCGACCGGCTAGCCTTGGAGGACTGGGTGGGCTCAGGGCCCTCACAGGGCCGGGCCTGGCCAGTCTTGTAGGTAGCGGCGGGCCTCCAGCGAGCAGTTCTTCCTCCAGCTCCAGAGCCAGTTGGCAGCTGTCACCCCATCCTCCATCACCTCCTCTGCCCATGCCACCCCAGCCCCTTCTGCCCCAACCGCCGCCTCGGCCACCAGCCCGAGCCCCGCGCCCAGTTCAAGTAATGGAACGGGTACCGCAGCCAGTCCGACCCAGCCCATCCAGCTGAGCAACCTGCAGAGCATTTTGGCTACCATGAACGTGCCAGCCGGGCCAGCTGGCGGCCAGCAAGTGGACCTGGCCAGCGTGCTGACCCCAGAGATCATGGCCCCCATTCTGGCCAACGCCGATGTCCAGGAGCGCCTCCTGCCCTACTTACCCTCGGGTGAGTCGCTGCCCCAGACCGCGGACGAGATCCAGAACACGCTGACCTCGCCCCAGTTCCAGCAGGCCCTGGGAACGTTCAGTGCAGCCTTGGCCTCGGGGCAGCTGGGCCCCCTCATGGGCCAGTTTGGCCTGCCCGTGGAGGCCATGAAGGCCGCCAACAAGGGCTATGTGGAAGCATTTGCCAAAGCTATGCAGAACAATGCCAAATCTGAGCAGAAGGAGGGCGACGCAAAAGACGAGAAAGATGAAGAGGAAGACATGAGTCTAGATTAAGTTATTTACTGTCTTTTAAGGAATTTGAATTCTTAGTCACGTGACTCTTGTAGTGGCATTTGTGATTTATTGCATACCTTTTCCTGTTCCAACTCACCAATAAAAGTCCTTTCTTTTACCTGAAAAAAAAGAAAGAAAATTAGGACAAATACAAGAATGTAAATTGTTATATCTTAACTGAATAGAAATAGAACTAACAAAAATCAGGATGTGGACAAGAGAAATGATATAATGCTAATAACCTCCTATGTTAAAGTAAAAGAGAGACTTTATATGATACCAGGTTGAATGATCTAGTTAATAAACTCCAAGAGTACCAACTTTTATTAGATTTTAGAATTCCTTTCATTAACCTTATAGGAATGTATTAAAAATCCTACCTTGTAAAATGCTTTAGGTAATGATTAGCAATCTCTTTCATTTCTGCTTGATGTTTTAATGAAAAATAAACACAGAATCACGTGTATTTGTTTTTTTTTACTGTGTCATTTATTTATTTATTGCTTATTTTCTCATCAGTCATGGGTCTTGAATTCAAGGTCTGGGTACCGTCCCTGGGCTTCCTTTGCTCAAGGCTCCTAGTCTACCACTTGAGCCACAGTGCCATTTTCGGCCTTTTCTGAGTATTTGATTGGAGGTCAGAGTCCCCTGAACTTTCCTGCCTGGGATGGCTGTAAACCGAATCCTCAGAGTGGACTAGCTGGTGTTACAGGCATGAGACACCAGCACCAGGCTGTGTCTTTTTTTTCTTTTTTTGGCCAGTCCAGGGATTGAACTCATGACCTGATCATTGTCCTTGGACTTTCTCAAGGCTAGGGCTCTACCACATGAGCCTCAGCACCAATTCTGGCTTTTTTCTACGTATGTGGTACTGAGGTCTTCGTGCATGCTAGGCAAGCACTCTACCACTAGGCCAAACTCTTGGCCCCTTTACTGTGTCTTTTAATCTGTGATCATCAGGCATACCACATTCTTCTTTCATTTTTTGTTCACTGAACATGACCAGGAAGATGCTTAATGAATGTGAAGAACCAATGCAATATTTCCACTGAGAAAAAGAAGTCTTTTCATCATTAACTTGGCCATAAGTGGTTCATAGATACGTAGTAAACAATGTAAAAAAGGACTTAAGGCTATAGTGCTTTGTGAAGTCATTTATTGATTTATCTTTGTGTGAGTGTTGGGGCTTAAATTCAGGGCCTGGGTGCTGTCCTTGGGCTTTCCTCAAGGCCAGCACTCTACCACTTGAATCATAGTACCACTTTGGTCTTTTCTATGCATGTGGTAGTGAGGAATCAAACCCAGAGATTCGTACATGCTAGGCATGCACTCTACCACAAGGCCATGCCCCTGGCCCAGTTTTTAAAGCAAGGTGCAACTGAGTGGTAGATTGTCTTTCAATACATATGTACACCACATATCTACACCACATATGTACACACACATACATGTATATATAAATAAGTTGGCTGTACTAGACTTTGAACTTAAAGTTTAATTGCCTACCAGGCATGCTTTCTATTACTGAGCCACTTCCCCAGGCATTTGTTTCACTAGTCATTTTTTTTTAAATCTGGGTCAGACCATGACTACCTGTTTTAGTTTTTCCATTGTAACTGGGATAAGAATCTCAGGCCAGTGGCCTACCTGACCTTTCTGTTGATTTTAGGGAATTTTTGTGCCTAGAGTGTCCTAGAATCACAGATCTCTCCATCTTAGCCTCGTGTGCTAAGATGATAGGCAGAAGTCTCCATAGTCAGCTATGTATTAAAGAAGAGGTCTCATAAACCTACATACTCAGAATAGCTGCAAGCTACCATTCTCCCAAAGTCCACCTCCCAGGTAGCTAGCAATACAGTCATTATAAGGCCTCAATTCAGCTGATTTTAACTTAACTGAGTAACTAGTGCTTCACTCCACACATGACCCTTGCATGGAGAGTCACTGCTCTTGCACCCTCTTACAGGAATGCTCTAATTGAGTCATTTGTGAATCAACACGGTTGCCATCCCTCCACATGTCTTCATCATGTCATGGCTTCTTTCTGCAAATTACTGTCACTTTTTGCCTGTGGACATTTTTTTTACCTATAGTAGCATGCTCAGCCTATGTAAGGGGCAATCTGGAAGTCCCTTAGGCATTAATGCTCCAGGACAGCCCTTAAATAATAATGAATATGAGCTAGTGCATAAAATATCCCAGCTTCCTTACTCCTCTAATGGATCAACTCTGAGATATGTCCCAGAACCTTCTAGCACTGGTCCCTGGAGGAAGAGCATTTCTCTCTCTCTCTCTCTCTCTCTCTCTCTCTCTCTCTCTCTCTCTCTCTCTCTCTCTCTCTCTCTCTCTCTCTCTCTCTCCCTCCCTCTCTCTCTCTCTCTCTCTCTCTCTCTCTCTCTCTCTCTCTCTCTCTCTCTCTCTGTCCCTCTCTCTCTGTCTCTCTCTGTGTCTCTCTCTCCCTCTCTCTCTCTCTTTCTCACTCTCTCTCTCTCTACCTCCCTCCCTCCCTCCTTCCCTCCCCCTCCCTCCTTCCCTCCCTCCCCCTCCCTCCCTCCCTCTCTTCCTCTCTCTCTCTCTCTCTCTCTCTCTCTCTCTCTCTCTCTCTCTCTCTCATTTCCTTCATTTACCTCCCATTCTTGGAAGGACCTATTTTAGTCCAGTTCTTACATCTGAATCTATTTCTCCATGGATAAAACTGAAGGCAGGGCTAGGAGTTTGGCCTACTGGTAGAGTGCTTGCCTAAGCATGCAGGAAGACCAGGGCTCGATTCTTTAGTACCTCATACATACAGAAAAGCAGGAAGTGGTGCTGTGTCTCAAGTGGTAGAGCTGTAGCCTTGAGAAAGCCCAAGGACAGTGCCCAGGCCTGCCGCACAACCCAGAGAAGTGAAGGCAGTAGCTTGTCACATTTTGTGTCAAGGAAAACTGATATGACTGCATCTGTTTCAGGGAAATTGGATAAGCTTTTGTTCAGAGTCCATCTGCCTGAGTTAAATACTGAGCAGGAGCTGGTGTTTTTCAGAGTAAACCCAAAGTGATAGATGGAAAATTGTTTAAGCAGTCTTATGTGTATTTAAAGTTTGTTATAAATATCTTTAATAACTTGAGATTATTTTATTTTCTGTTGTTCTAAGCTGTCTAATTTATAGCCACTGGTTTCACATAACATCAAATAGACACTGGAGGCTGTTATAGTAAAAGAAAAAGGCAGGGAGACTGCCACTGGGCCTTATAACATAGGAATCTAAAGAACTGCAGTTTTAATGTATAGGAAACAACGTGTGTGTGTGTGTGTGTGTGTGTGTGTGTGTGTGTGTGTGTGTGTGTGTGTGTGTGTGTCTTGGTCCTGGGTTGACCTCAAGGTCTAGGTGCCTTCTTGAGCTTTTAATTTTCTTCTCAAGGCTAATGCTTTAGAACTTGAGCCATATCTGGCTCCACTTCTGGCTTTTTGGTATTTAATTGCAGATAAGCGTTTCATGGACTGCCAGGTGCTACTGGCTCATGGCCTGTCATTCTAGCTACTCAGGATGCTGAGATCTGAGGCTCACAGTTCAAAGCCAGTTAGGGCAGAAAAGTCTATGCCACTCTTCTCTCCAATACAATATTCAAAAGAAGCCAGAAGTGGTGCTGTGGTTCAAATGGTACAGTGTTAGCTTTGAGCAAAAGAAGCTCAGATACAGAGAGTAGGCCATGAGTTCAAGCCCCTGGACTAGCACAAAAACTAAAAACAAGTCTCGTTTACTTGCTTGCAGAGACTAATTTCAAACTGCAATCCTCAGATCTCAGTTCAAGCCCCAGGCCTGGCAAAAAAAAAAGAAAAAGAAAAGAAAAGTCTTCTAAATGATAGAAAAAAGAATTCAAGTCAGCTGTAGATTTTAAGGTGTATAGTACAGTAGGCCATGTGACTAAGTTCACTTTTCATTACCATAAGCTTCAGTAAAAATCGACCAGAAAAGGCATACAGTTCAAGCAGAGTATGTGGCTCAAGGTTTAAGAAATTAAGGTTTTGCAAAAGCAATATAATGAATGATTGTTGTCCTTAATGTACTATGTTGTCTCTCATCTCCTTTGCTGTCCCTTGGTTATCTCATATTGGTATAGTATCTCACTTTGTTATCTGATATATTGAATTTATTTGTATTTGGATATTTGAAATTTGATAGGGAAGGGGGAAAACCAGGATGGGTGGGGGGTGTGGGGGGGAGGGAAATGGGTACCAAGACATGTGAAAGGGTATCAATGTATGTGAATTAATGCACCTTCTATCTGGCAAATATCATGTAACCCTTTTACTAATTACAATAAAAAAAAGAAAAAAAAAAGAAATTAAGGTTTTGGGTTCCCAAATGAAAGCTTCATTTCACCAACAATCTACTTCTCATCATCCAAGCTCCCACTTTGCTACTTGTCCAAATATGCCACCCAAACCATCCACAGACAGACTGCCCCCGCCACCTCAAGTAATGCCACCACTATTACCTACGGGTACGAGCAACTGGGCCTGATTTCCTGTCACAATGCATCACAACCCAGCTTGTAGAGATCAAGGGGCCTCTGCTGGATCTTAGCCCCATCTGCTTCATGCTTCCTGGTTGGCCCATCTGCAGTTTCTACATCCACACACCACAGTATTTCTTCTCAACCGAAGATAGCAATCTAATGACATGGCAAGACTCTTCAGTGATCTGGTAGAGGAAGATCTGTTTTGAAGGATAAAATATCACTGGGTAGCTTCAATGATTAGAACAGAAGTGTTGCATCTGTCTTTCTCATCCCACCTTTCCAGATGAACAGAGCACAATTAAGACAATTACTGAGCTTATAGGACACCCAGTCCCTTCCAAATGTGGTACAAGTATACAAGGAATTTGATTGGGGGGATTCAGGGAGGCTTTGAATCATTAAGGACAGGTCAGTGAGCCCTTCCTGTGGGCAGAGTCCATGCCCCTTTAGCTACATGTGGTATACACTTTAAACCTCTACCTTACAGGTAGAGCCTCCCTCAACCTAACCTAGAAGCAAGTCTTCCTGTGTGTGTGTGTGTGTGTGTGTGTGTGTGTGTGTGTGTGTGTGTGTGTGTGTGTGTCTGTGTCTGTGTCTGTGTCTGTGTTTTGGGTCTCGTTGTGGGGCTTGAACTCAAGATCTGGGCACTGTCCAGAGCTCTTTTGCTCAAGGCTTGTGCTCTATCACTTTGAACCACAGTTCCAACTCCAGTTTTCTGGTGGTTAATTGGAGATAAGGGTCTTATGGACTTTCTCATGTGGGTTGGCTTTGAACCATGATCCTCAAATCTCAGCCTCAGGAGAAATTGATGGCTGGTGACGTATTCCCTATATTAATTTCAATATGATGATAGATTTGCTTCTCCTTCAAACTTAAGATTCAGAGAGAGAGACAAAGTTTAGCCAGAATTTTCTTATAAAGAAGAGCAACACTTTAGAAGAAGAAAAAATGGTGGTATTACAGATAGTGTTTTAAATTGTGACAATGAATTGGCCTATTCTCATAAAATTCCCCTGTAGTTATACAAGAGAGAGTGATTTTTAATAGTCTGGTTCTGAGCGGGGTATGGTGGTACATTTTAGTTGTCCCAGAAACCTTGGAAACCTGAGATGGGAATATCAGTTGAGCCTAGCTGTTTCAAACAGTCTGGACAACACAGCCAGAGTGTAAAATACATGCACATACACACAACTGAGCCAGCAAGTGAGATATAGAGAGAGAGGGAGGAGATGGGGGAGAGAAAATATCATAATTCTTACTGTATTTGTGGGCTGTCTTTTTGAGTTGTTCAAAGTCAACTATAGTCTAACAATAGTAATAAAAACTCCAGAAAATTCATAAATTTTATTTCTTTAATTATTTCTTTTTGTATGGTGCTGAGGATCAATTGTGGAGCCTGTAGATGCAAGGTGAATGCTCTCATGCTGAGTTATACATAATTGAAAGCTCCCATAATTTTTTTTCTATTTTTTGGCAGTCCTGGAGGTTAGGACTTGAGCCCTGACCTTGGACTTTTCTCAAGGCTAGAGCTCTACCACTTGAGCCTCAGCACCTCTTCCAGCTTTTTTCTATGTGTGTGGTCCTGAGGAATCAAACACCGGTCTTCCTTCATGCTAGGCAAGCACTCTACCACTAGGCCCAATTCCCAGCCCTCCCACAAATTTTTAGTTACTCACTACTCTGAGTAGGATGAGGATGAAATCTAACACCTGCCTTTCACCTTGCCTATGTCCAGCTGTGGGCCCCACCAACCACTGACTGCCTCTTAGAGATAAATTCCATACTTGTTCATTTTCAAGACCAACCGTTGGATTCTGAGTGAAGGGTATCTCATATTGTTACAGTATCTCACTTTGTTTTCTGATATATTGAATTTATTTGTGTTTGGTTATTTGAAATTTGATAGGGAAAGGGAGAAAACCAAGATGGGGGGGGAGGGTAGTGGGTACCTAGACATGTGAAAGGGTATCAATGTATGTGAATTAATGCACCTTCTATCTGGCAAATATCATGTAACCCTTTTATTAATTACAATAAAAATATAAAAATACGTACTTTGGGTGTCAGGATAAGTAAGTAAATGAATGAATGTATAATAAATAAATTAATTAAAAAAAAAGAAAGTAACAGGCTCAGTGATAGCGGCTTATGCCTGCACTCTAGCTACTCTGGAGTCTGAGATGTCAAGGAGATTCAAAGGCAGCCTATGGAGGAAATTCTGTGAGAGTTAAAGGTCCAAGTATCCACGTGGTACCATAGGAACGTGTCTCATGCGGTATAGTACTAACCTGAGACAGGAAAACTGAGGGACTAGCAAAAAGAACTTAGCCCCTGGCAATGTTTGTGTTCCCTTAGGATGACTTTCACCTGGCCTTCCCTTTTGAGACCAAGCATACTCCTTATGTTTCATCCTGAGTAGTGTGTCATCACATGTTTACACGAGTGTGGATTAGCCAGAGAGTCAACGAATATGAGAATACATCTCTAATTTTCATTTGTCATTCTTTTAGTAAGGTTGTACATGATATTTTGACAAAGCATATTTCACAGTCATATGCTAAAAGAATACCCAAATATGTGGTAGTGTGACTTAAAAAATTATTAATCACACAGACACACCCACCCCACCACACACACACACACACACACACACACACTCACACACTCACATACTCACAAACAGATACATACACTGGGAAAATAGGGATGGTAATGACCAGGAGATTTAGATATGTTCAGCTCCCCAGACTCTCACTGCCCTGAACTTCCCCATGTCACCTGTGGGGTCCAACGACAACATCTCCAGAAGTGTCCAAGGCCAGGCCTGGCCTTGTTTGGACACACGTGGGCCAGGCACCCTCTGCGCTCTTCCATGAGGCCCGAGCCTCTCCCATTTGAGAAAAATCGGGCAAACATCTCCTGAACGGCTGCTAGCCACACAAGTGAGCAGTTGGGGGCTTGTGTTGACTGTGGCTGCCGGGATACCAAGGTTCTAAGTTCCACTGTGAAGGAAGTGAGGTCATCTGTGGAGGGCCCTTCAGTTGAGCCCTTCCTTCTGACACACCCTCCCCAGATGACCCCTTTTCTCACCACTTGCTAGTCCTGAGCATGACCTCATCCATTCAGTGTTTCAGCCACTGTTCAATACTACTCTCCCCAGGTAGCCCTGGGTGCAGCAGCCACACCACCTTAGAGGAGATACAGATGGGCTCTGTGCCTCCTGGTGCCCAGTCCTGTATACCTCTTACCTCAATTTCCAGAGTACTAAGCTGGTGACTTCAAAGAGACAACAGGGCAATGGTAAGAAGAGGAACCCTGTAAGATTCTACGGGCTGTCTAGTGGACAGGCTAAACCTTCACAATATCCTAAGCTGCAAACACAAATGCACTGAGGCTCAGTCCAATGTGTTCTGGCACTGACACATAGTCTCTCATTCTACAATCACAAGCGTGTCCTTACTGGGTCCTCAGTGTTGAAGCCTGGGTAAAGCATGTCTGTCCAGTGGAGCTAGGTAACTTTGATTTCCTTCAATGACAGGTGATGTCATTTCCAGGCCCTGTGATATTCCTTGGATACCTGTCCCCTAATGTCCCCTCATCCACACTGGCCTCTGGACTAGGATGCTCCTATTTATGCCTCCAGTGTAGCTTGCATGAAAGACATGAAATGGTTGTTTGTGTTCTTTCCTGGTGCCAGTTGTGAGGCTTGCATTGTTTACCTGCCACTGTCCTTCCTTTTTCTTCTTTGCTCCAGCCACTCTTCCACTTTTGGCTTTTTAGTGTCAGGAACTTTTCTTCTGGAGATAGCTTGGGACCTCTATCTCCACATCTCAGCCACTGAGCAGCTATTACAGTGGTTCCCTATTGGTGCCTGGTTTCTAATGTGTTTTCATTCCAGTGTATCACATCTCCTTTCCTTTCAACTGCTAGACCTACTCTTGTTGACATGCCACATTTCCTGACAGGCCGATATCTGAAGGTCCTTTCACTGACTCTGTGTTATAGACCTTCCCATGGCCTTCCGAGGAAAATACAAGCAGTGATGATGTCATTCTCTCCCTAGGATTCCCCCCTCTGCTGCTTGTCATGTGCCAGAGTCAGTTCTGGAATATTTTTCCTCTCTCCTCCCATGATGGATCCTGATATCGCCCATCAATGTTAGCACACCATGGATTATTGAAGCTTTTCCAGACTCCACGACTCCCTGGTACAACATTTGATCTGTCGAGGATTTTACTGCATTTCCTGTCTACCTTCTCAAATGGAATACCTACTCTGGTGTCTTCATTTGACAATGCAAATGTATGAATATGGCTTTGGTGTTTTTATTTTTGTATCTATGCAGCTAATATCATTTTCCTAAGTGAAATAATCCAGAGATATAAAGACAGATGTACACATACTTATGTTTAGAAAATGTGTCGATGTTCTTGAAGAGAAAAGGTCAGGAGTTAGTGGAGATTAGAAAAATAGTTGGGGTGGGATGTTGGGAGAGAATGAATAATTTTTGATGTTCCAAAAGACATTGGGCAAACTGTGAATGACCACAGTTAATTGTGTATTTAAAACAAAAAATCTGATTGAGAGGACTGAAATTTTCTAGTACAAATTAATAAATATTTGAGGTGATGTATCTTTCAATTTCTAGAATTGACCAGTACACACTGAATAAATGTGTATTAATGTTACACTGTACTCATGATTGGATTTAGTTATTGAGTTGTTATGACATTTTGGATATGGTTTATTGCCTTTCTTTTCTTTTTTAATATTTTATCTTTGGGGTAATGTATAGAGGGGTTACAGTTACATTCGCTAGATAATAGGTGCATTATTTCTCACACATTGATACCCATTCTCATGTTTTTGTCCCCATTTCCCTTCCCTCAATCATCTTATTTTCCCCCTTTCCCTTTCCCATTTCAATAAACAAATAAACATGTATACAATATACCAGGTAAACGAGCCCAATACATTCACAATATGAGATTAACCAAAGGGCAACAAAATGTACTATGTACTACTTTATTTCTCTTGTCTTGTATTGCCTTTCTTGTCTATATTGGTTGTTTCTCTACATTGGAGTTTGTGCACTGCTTGGGTGAATTTGTCTTTTAATTCCTTTCAGGGGAGAGAGGGGGGGGGGAGGGAAGGAGGGAGGGGGAGGGAGGGGGGAGGGAGAGGGAGGATGGAGAGAGAGAGGAAAGAGACAGAGAGAGACAGAGAGAGGAGGGTGTGACCATAATAATTGCAGCAATTAAAAAAATGAACCAAACATTTACATAAAATAGGCAACGTCAGCTAACTCCTCAGTGAAATTGCAAAGGGATGGAATTTGGGTTCTTAAACTAAACTAGAAGCTCATCATCAAAAATTAAGATGAGTCCAGTGGCTTAAGCACTTAATCCTAGCCACTTGAGAGAGGGTGATGAAACAAATGCAGTTTGAGGCCAGCCTAGCCTAAAAGAAATTCACAAGACTTTATCTCAAAAATGAGTTGGCACAGTATTGTCTGCCTGTCATCCTGAGAGAGAAGGAAACTCATAGGAGGATTAAAGTCCACATCGGCAGGCAAAGGTATGAAGCAAAACCCTACCTCAATAACAACCAGTGCAAAAATAGGCTGGCAGAGTGAAGTCTTGCTAACTTTTGGCCAGGGTTGGCCTTGAGCTAACTAACTGTAAGTCCTCCTGAACCCTAACTCCTGAGAAGCTGTCATTCCAGGTGTAAGTCCCGATGTCTGGCCCCAGGAAACCTTTATTTTCCCAACTAAGCCTGTGGGATATGGCTTTCTGCTTCTGTCCTGAACCACTCTATTAGTTTTGTAGGAGAATGGCCAATAAAGCAATCTCCCAAGAACATAGAACTAGGTCATTGGTAGAGGAAACAGACACCTGTAAACTCTCTCAGATCTTTGTTTGGGTTCCTGTCTTCGTTGAAGTCCTGTGAGGTTCTTGTAGAGCATAGGACATATGAGCTGTGTTTTGCAGGCAGTCCTGACTCAGGGCATAGTACAGACAACATGGGGAATAGATTAGAGCCTGCTTCTCACAATATTTTAGGACCCTGGGGCTTTGTCTGTCAGAGTTGTGTGCACACAATGGGCTTGTTTATACATCAGCCCACTTTCCCAGAGAATATTTGTAAGACTGACACGAGGGTCGCCGTCTCTTTCCTCCCTCCTTAACTGCATTGTGAAATGCATGCTCAGTGGAAAGTTTTTCAATCACCACTTCATGAAGCAGCTCAGCAGGCTAGTTTTCCTCTCCACTGGTCTCTGCTTTGTAGATAATCACTGAAGCGTGGCCTATATTCTGATCAGGTCTAGCTGGGACAATTGCCTAGAAGAGTCCTGGTCCAGCTTTGAATTTCAGGTTCCTCTGATATGGTGTGGTTCTATTCTATATCCATGGATTTATCTGAATGTTGCAGCGATTAAAACAGTAGGCTTGATGGTTACTAGTAGCTCACAACTGTCATTCTAGTTATTCAAGTGCCTGAGATCTGAGGGTCACTGTTTATAGCAAGCCCAGGAAGGATGGTCTATGAGACTCTTACCTGCCATTAATCACCAACAAACCGGAGGTTGAGCAGTGGCTGGAGTTGTACAGCTCTGTCCTTCATCGAACAAGCTCAGGGACAACTCTTTGTTCCTGAGTTCAAGCCCTAAGATGGATACAAAAAAAATCAAAAGACCAGTAAGCACATACCTATAATCCTAACTATTCAGGAGGCTGAAGATTTTGTTCAAAACCAGACATGATAGAAAAATATGTGAGATTCTTATCTCCAATTAACCAAAAAAAAAAACCACAAAAAAACAAAAAAAACCCAAAAAACAAAGTGGAGAGGGAGGTATGGCTCAAGTGGTAGAGTACCAGCTTTGTGCTTCTGCCCCAACTAAGATCACAAAACTCTAAATTCACACTCCAGTATGAACTCAAAACAACAAGAACAAAAGCAAAGAAAAAACAGTAGGAAAAGACTGTAATCACATTAATTTTGCCTTCTTAATTGTTCTCTGCAGTCACCTGACCCAGTATTGCTGTGACTGTCCTCTCTGCTGAACTCAATGTTCACTAGGGAATGAGCTGACTGAAATCTGAGTAAGGGCAACAGCTGAAGAGTTTAGCATTTGCCCTGTTCAGATGTTTTTTTTAAGTCATGAAACGAATTCCTCTGGAGTCCTTTACACAGGTGGAAAGGGAGAGGAAGGATAGAAGTGGAAAGAGAAAGGGTGTTTAGAATCGTGGTTGCATTCTGCCCCCTGGTGGATGAATAGATAAGGAACATCTCGTATATGTACACAATGGAATCACATTACTCCTTCCAGAAGGAAGTGGAAAGACTTTGAAAAACACGTTAGTTAAAGTAAGCCAGACCCAAAGAAACAGGCTGCATGCTTTCTTCCTTTGTTATAATTAGACTATTCCTATAAACCAATAAGAATTCCTAATGGATAGTAAAAGACAAAAAATTATACTTGGACGGGATTAAAGTGGACTTTAAATATTCAAACAATGACAGAAAAGGAGGATATTATTAGGAGATGATTGCATGGTCACAAGAGCTATGTCCTTATGATCATATAAAATGATGTTTATTGAAATGAACGCCAAACAATGGAAACAAGAGGATTTTTATTATTCTGTTTGCAGTTAGTTTTCTCCTTGTTCTTCGTTTTTTAATTTATTTTTAAGTAGTTGTACTAAGGGGTTGTCATTTAACAAGTCAGCTTGTGAATACATGTCCTGATCATGTCACCCCTTTGAACAGTCTTCCCCATCCCTTCCTTACTCACCTTCCCTCACTCTTCTTACTGTTTTAGAAATTATATCGGAATCCTGAGTGCATTTCCTCCCTCTTCTCTTTATTCATCTACTGTAGTAACCTTCTATGACCAGGGACAAGACAATAACAGACACCAGACTGTAGAAGTCAAGTTTGGGACTTAAGTCTTCTACTTCAGTTGTGGTCATTTTGATCCATATTTCTGTGACGAGGCGGGGGATATCAAGACAGAAGGGTTTGGTGAGATCAAGCTATTCATCTCATGGTGGCCAAAAAGGAGACACAGAGAGAAAGAGGGAGAGGAAGAGAGAAAGGAGGAAGGGAGAGGGAGACAAAGTTACCCTTATGATAAAATATATTCCTCCAACGATGTCCTACCACTTCCAAATAACACCATTAAATAATGAATCCATTGAGCTAGGTATGGTGAAAAAAATGACTATAATTTCCATACTCAGGAGGCTGAAGCAGGAGGTTTTAAAATTTAGATCCAACTTGACTTACATGGACAGTTCCAGGTGAGCCTGGACTACATAGTAAGACCTTATCTCCAAAAAAAAAGAAAAAAGAAAAGAAAGAGGGGCTGGGAGTTTAGCCTAGTGGTAGAGTGCTTGCTTGCCTAGCATTCATGAAGACCCAGGTTCTATTCCTCGGTACCATGTACATAGAAAAAAAGCTGTAAGTGGTGCTGAGGCTCAAGTGGTAGAGCTCTAGCCCTGAGAAAGTCCAAGAACAGTGCTCAGGCTCTAAGCTCAAGCCCAGAAAGAAAGAAAAGAAAAGAAAGAAAGAAAGAAAGAAAGAAAGAAAGAAAGAAAGAAAGAAAGAAAGAAAGAAAGAAAGAAAAAATCACTTACTGGAGATCAGAGCTTCCATGATTCAATCACTTGTCGAAGTTTATCTATCAGCTAGTTGAGAACCAAGCCTTCAACACATGAGATTTTTGTGAGTATTATGCTGATGGCCACCTTGGGCCATGCAAAAAGATAGATACAGAGTCCTAGCCTTGAGCAAAAGGTATCCATGGACAGTGTCCAGGCCCTGAGTTCAAGCCCCAGGACTGGCAAAGAAAATAAAGAAAGAAAAGAAAAAAGAAGATAGATACAGTCATCGATCCGTGCTTACCCTGGAGTTGCCAAATGGGTATAGATATTTTATATGAAAGCAAATTTCAGTTAAGTCATGATTATCTGCTATTGTATTGGGCTGAATCTAATTCTGATGAATACAGATTTGATTTCTGGTGTTACAATGGCTCTGCATATTTTCAATACCAAGTCAATGATTTATGAATGATACATTAATCACAATAAGGGCTTCATGAACCATTCCTAGGCCTTGCTTCAGATTGTCTCTGTAGCAAAAACAGGAGTCAGCTTGTGGTTGAGAGGTTTAACCATTTCTCTTGAAGTGAGTGTGAGGTTTTAATGCAAAAGCTATGGGTTGCAATTTGGCTACAAGCCCTTCAAGTCTTTGAAAACAAAAAGTGAACCTCTCTGTCTCTGTCTCTGTCTGTCTCTGTCTCTGTCTCTGTCTCTCTCTGTCTCTCTCTGTCTCTCTCTCTGTCTCTCTCTCTTTCTCTCTCTCTCTCCCCCTCTCTGTCTTTGTCTGTCTCTCTCTCTTCTCATCTTTTAATCAGCTTATGACTGTGTAATTTAAACTCCAAATCAGGATCTGAGTAAAGCATGCTGCAAACATAAAAAAGAATCCTTTAACAAGTGTAACTAAGCATCAAGCAATACCTGGCTTGAAAAGCTGGTTTTTATTGCTGGTTGGATTTTATTTTCCTCATACATTGTTTCTGAATGTCTAAAAAGCCTGGCTCATTGAATTGGGTGTTTCTTTTCCCAAGTAGGTTTCTGAATTGTAGGTTTTGGTCATAAAATCCTAGGCATATGTCCTTTCATCACAGAATAGCTGTTCTGGGGAAACAGGACATTATTATCTGGAAAACTGGTGTTCCCAAGTTAGGCTTTGCCCAGTATCCTCTCCCTTTGTGGAATCGCCGGGCTCAGCCTTGGCTCTGTGTGCATCCTGCCTTCCTTCAAATAGTTGGTCTCCTGATTGCCGTCAGGGACACTAGAGCTGTTGAATACCGGATGCTAAGCCCCTGCTCTCAGAGGTTTCATTCTGTTCTCGTCAGAGTCTCATTGGCGCTTAAAGTACTGTCATGTATATACCTTTAGGATTTGATTCCATTTGACCCATCTAATAAATGAACAGCTGGCTCATAGTGTGTCCAACTACGTCTGCAGTGGTCTTAGCCTCAAATCTCAGTGCTGCTTGGTCTACCCCAGGCCATGTTTCTAGCAACTTGTCATTGGCTGTTGAAGCACAGGCCATCCTGGGCCGTCCCAAGGGGGCTTCTTGTCTTGTGATGTTGAGGTAAGTGACCCAAGAGGTCTCTCTTACCAATCTAAACCATCTTCCTGATAGCATCGCCTCTCCTCCTGAAGGAGCCTCTCCATTTTGGCTAAACATTAGGAACTTAATATTTAATGTTAAAAGAGAAACTGTTTAGAAAGTCTAGGAACTGTTCATGTGCCTTGTAGCAATTATGAGAGTCCCTGAGCCCCCCTTAAACAGAGAGCTTTGTTCTTTTAAAGCAGTTACCAGAAGTAAAAAAAAAAAGCAATAATGCCAGGAAAACTTTTAAAAGGCACATCTGCAGGAGGAAGGCTGGAGTTCAGGCTGGCTATGGGTAGCTGGATTTCTAGCCATGAGCCTTCCATGGAACAGCTGAGCTCTGAATCTCTCTAGGCCTTATCCCCCCAACTTCCCAGAGAGCAGAGATCAATACAGATAGATACTTTTTTGTGTGCCAGTTCTGGGGCTTGAACTCAGGACGTGAGCACTTCCCTTAGACTTTCTCAAGGTTAGAGCTCTATCATTTGAGCCACAGCACCACCTCTGGCTTTTTCTGTATATGTGGTACTGAGAAATCGAACCCGAGTCTTCATGCATGCTAGGCAAGCCCGCTTCTACTGGATCATGTTCCTGGCCCCAGCTTTTTATAGTGTCAGTACTGGGTTTTGAACTCAGGGTCTGGGTGCTATCTTTTTTCTAGTAATAGGTGCTATTACTTGATCCACAGCTCCATTTCTCACTTTTTGGTGGCCCCAGACTGGCTTCAAACCTCAATCCTCAGATCACAGTCTCCTGACTAGCCACTGACCTGAGCCTCCAGTGCCTGGCTAGTTAGACATTTTTGCCAATGAGATTGGTGTGATACCAGAGGAGACAACAGTGTGGTGAAGTGATTTGTTTATCGCATAGACATCATCTTTATTAACAAGCTCTACTTAAATTAGACAAGTAGAGGAACTGATTGATTGAGTCATCCTTTGTTCACAGGAGGTGGGGGGAGAGGGGCACCCTCACTTTCTGGCAGTCTCAAGTACTCATTGGGCTCCATACTGCCTTTTTCAATGCTCCCTAAGCCACATGATTGCAATGGGGTGCACCCTTCAGCTGCTCTGGCGGAGCATGGCAGCCATGCTCTCCTCCCTCTTTCCCTTGTCCTGGGTGACCTGCAGCCAGAGTAGCTTTCTCACACAGCTGCAGTCTACCTGTGCCAGGATCTGACAAGCAAGGCTTCGAGTCAACAGTTCAAGGTATGAAGGAAGAAAGGACCCTTCCCTTCCCTTCCCCTCCCCTCCCACCCTCTATTCTAGCATCCTGCCCTACCTCCTCTTGTTTCTTCCCTTCCTCTTCTGTTTTTACCTGTTCCCTCTTCCATTGCTTAGCTTTTTCACTCGAGGCTGGTGCTTTACTACTTGAGCCATACCTCCACTTGAATTTTTTTGCTGGCTAACTGGAGACAAGAATCCTAATGTTCCAGAAGTAATGTACCCACTACCTGATGAATGTAACTATACCCCTCTATACATCACTCTGACAATAAACACAATTGAAAAAAAAGAATCATCTATTTTTCTTCCCTGGCTGGATTTGAAGTTTGACCTCTACTTGAACTGATAGGATTCCAAGCTTGAGCCATCAGTACCAGGCTCATAATTTATTTTTCTTCCTTTATTCCTCATTCTGAGACAGGTGTTGACTTTTTCCATGTCAGAGGGGCTAGACAGAGATTTGATTTATTTGGGGTAGGAGAAAGGAGTTTCTTTCTCTTTGTATTTTTATCAGTGAGATCAGATTTATGCATGTGTGAGGTGCTGTTTTACAAAGAGCAAAATTATGAAAGACTTCTGAAAATTTATTTTCATCCATCTGAATATACATGATTCATTTACTTAATTAAAAATGAGATCATTTGTAGAACTTTAATACTTTTGCACAACTCAATAATAATAATAAATGATATCATATTCAACTTATATGTCTATAATATGTCATGTGCAGATAACATTATAAAGATCTTTACATGTTTATGTCTAAAGATTATCACAGTTCTTTTAACTGTTGCATGGGGCGATGTACAAATTTACTGTTGTAAAGAAACATGTCCCTATTGATATATAAATTGGGGCTTAAGTTCACAAACAGGTCCATGAAAAATAGTACAATTAGTGAAGAAATACTTCTAGAGTTAGATAAAATATTGATTATAAAATAAAGATTATAGATAAAATAAAGATCATAGTTTTGAAGAATTCTCCCATTTGAAGGATGTGTGTCTCAGGAAGATACATGTAGATAAAAATAACTAAATCTCATTTCTAGTTTTTTATTTTCCTGGACCTGCGCCTTGAACTGAAGTCCTGGGTACAGTCCAAAAGAAACTGGAGGTAAAAGTCTCATGGACTTTCCTGCTTGGGCTGGCTTCAAACCATGATCCTCAGATTTCAGCTTTCTAAGCAGCTAGGATTTCACGTGTGAGCCATTGGCAGCTCAATTTCCCCTACATTTTTTTTATTCATATCAGTTAGTTGTGGGGCTTCATTTTGACTTCTTTACATGTAGACACAATGCACCTGAATGAAAGCCACACACTCTGTCACTCTCCATCTCGTAACCCCTTCCCCAACCAATCACAATAGGCTTCACTGTCTATTGTCTACATCTAAGTACTGAATCCGATGCCAAGAACTGGAGGCTAGTGTCTCCACTCATAGGGGCATTATACAAGCTAGATAACTAATTAATGTAGCACAAGGAAAAGAAATAGGTTTGGAGATCAGGTTAAGTGACACATAACCTTTGAGACCCAGGGACTCAGACTCAATCTGGCAGATAACACCCTCTCTGGCTTTAGGACACACTGCCTCCCCCCACACCCCCCTTATTTTTGGGTGCAGCAGTGAAGGACTTCAAATGAGACAATGGAAGAAAAACAGATGATCAAAGATGGAGACAAAAGTTAGAATTAAAAATGTACATTTCAAATGATTGTTTTAAAGATAAATAAAGATTACATATAAAACATATATTAGTAAATGATTTTTTAAAATGTTGACTCTTGAAAGAAATGTCTCCTAAAATAAAATTTCCTTTAACTTTATAGAGCAAGAGGATCTTTCTAAATGTCTGCATAGTCATCTCTTTAAAATTAAATTCAGTAAAACACATAATAAACATAGCATATCATAGGCCGGGAGTTTGGCCTAGTGGTTGAGTGCTTGCCTAGCATGCACGAAGACCCGGGTTCGATTCCTTGGTACCACATACATAGAAAAAAGCCAGAAGTGGTGCTGAGGCTCAAGTGGCAGAGCTCTAGCCTTGAGAAAGTCCAAGGACAGTGCTCAGGCCCTGAGCTCAAGCCCAGGACTGGCAAAAAAACAAACAAACATAGCATATCATAAATTACAAAATTATATAATTAAACAATACCCAGGGGATAGAAACAATTAATAATACCTGGACATATCTACTTCTTTTTTTCCTTTTGTTGGTCCTAGGGTTTGAACTCAGGGTCTGGGCACTGTCCCTGAGCTTCCTTTTGCTCACGGCTAGCACTCTACCACTTGAGCCACAGAGCTTTTTCTGGCTTTTTGGGGGTGGTTAATTGGAGATAAAAGTCTCATGGACTTTCCTTTCCAGGCTGGCTTCACACTGCAGTCCTCAGATCTTTGCCTCCTGAATAGTTAGGCTTACAGGGGTCGGCCCGGGTGCCTGGCCACATCCTAGTCCTCGTGCCCCTGGAATGTCAGTGTCTTGTACCCTTCTGGAAGTCCTTTTGGCTCTGGGGTCATTTTTATCTAAGAATGAACTGTATATGTCGATATTTATTTTATATATTTATGTACTGATGCTTTTGCTTCTTTGAATAGATTCATAAACATGAACTGATTGTATATATCTACCTGCAAACCACCTTTCAATCAAAAGCTTAAAAATATGCATTATGGACTCTTATGGTAGTATTAGTACAGGGTGCTCCATTAATACTACTTTAATCAAGAGCTATGTGCATTTCCTATTCTATATTTCTGACTTCACAGATTCTTCCTTCCATTTTATCCTTTCTGCCTTTCTCTCTCCTTTTCTTCTCTCCCTCCTTTCTTTCTTTCTGGTTTTTTGCCTCCTTCCCTTCCTCCCTCCCTCTACTTCCCCCTCCCTCTCTTCTTTCTTTCTCTCTCTCTCTTTCTCTCTCTCTCTTTCTTTCTTTCTTTCTTTCTTTCTTTCTTTCTTTCTTTCTTTCTTTCTCCCTTTCTTCTTTCTCTCACTCCTTCCCTTCCTCCATCTTTTTCTCCCTCCCTCCCTCCCTCCCTCCCCCCTCCCTTCCTTCCTTTCTTTCCTCCCTCCCTCCCTCCCTCCCTCCTTCCTTCCTTCCTTCCTTTCTTCCTTTGTTTCTTTCTTCTCTCATGCTTTCTCTTGACTTTTATGCTCAAGGCTGGTATTCTACTACTTCAGCCATACTTCCATGCCCAGATTTTGGCTGGTCAATTGGAGATAAGAGTCTGTCCGATTTGTCTACCCTGGCTGATTTCAAATGTCCAATTTCAGGTATCAGCCTCCTGAATAGCAAGGATTATAGGCATGAGCCATTGGCACGTGGCTATTTATCCTTCTTTAATACATTTTCCTAATCTTTATCTGTGTCATCTCATCATTTAAAAGTGTTTTCATCATGGAATGGTTTAGTAAAGGCTGACCATTTCTGTTTGTTGTGATGATATGACCGACAATGCACCCACATGTACAGCTTTTTCTATTCACACCTGTACACAAGGGGAACTCTTGGATTAGCTTATGTGATAGAGAATAAAGGTCCCCAGGCTGCTACAATAATGACACATTCAAGTATAATCTGTGTTTTTTTGAGCACAGCCTTGTGGATGTTTGGGGTCTATTTTCTGGCTAGAAGTCCCACTTCTAGGATGTAAGTAGAATTGAACTTACTACAAATTAGAAAAGGATTAATACATTCTGATCTCTTTCTTCCACTGTACATTTGAAGCATCTTTGAGTGCACTCTCCATGGTTTCTTTGCTGCCAAATTTCACTGGAATTTGGAAGAAGATGGATCAGTGAGCCCAGAGGGCCCCAAACAGACTCATTTGAAGTAAATTTGACTTACAATCTGGAACCACTCTGCTGTTTCGATCGCTAAATCTGGTTATTACACAGAACTGAACTCACGTGTATGAGAAAAAGCAGGAAAACACATGCATGCTTGATGGCTCTTGTCTACTCCTTGAACTTTGGATTTGTATTGAGCTCATTGTTCCCAGAAAACAACTCCACCTCCCGCCATATTGGTTTCATGTCAGGGAGCAGGCTGTGGAATTGGATTCGCTACTGTTTGCCTCTGGTGTCTGAGGTCCATCTGCCAAAACCAACAGGGTGAAAATAAAGTCCTATGTGTCACTTTTCCAGAAAGCATTTGGCCTTTTCATATTTACAGTTGGCCTAGTTTAACCAAAAAGTAAATAAATCAGCCCTTTGTCACTCTGAAGAATTTGTGTTCCTCCTTGGAAAACACCTGAATGCCTCCAGGCCTCTATGGTCACCCTGGCAAGGAGAACCTGATAGAAATCTAATGCCATAACTCTTTTCTTTTAAAGCATGGAGTTATTTTTTTTAATGGTGATCTTTTCTTAAGGTGACTAATCTAGCCCTTTAAACTTAAGGGGAAGAACTTGATTCCACACATTTATTGCTCGTTGCTAATACTCAATGTGACAATATGACCTTTTATTTGTTATTTGGCCAACATATTGGAATCCCTGTTAGGAGTTTATTCTTTCCACCATCATAGATGACTCATGTGAGGTCCAAAGCAAGCAGCTTTGGGACTGCACAGCTGTGACCTATAATTTTAACACTCTCTCTCTCTCTCTCTCTCTCTCTCTCTCTCTCTCTCTCTCTCTCTCTCTCTCTTTCATCATGGGGCTTGAATTCTGGGCCTGGGTACTATTCATGAGCTCTTCAGCTCAAGACCATTGCTCATCCCCCATTTCTGGTATTCTGGTGGTTAATTGGCGATAAGAGTCTCACGGACTATTTTGCCTGGGATAGATTTGAACTGTGATGCTCAGTTCTCTCAGCCTCTTGAGTAGCTAGGATTTCAGGTGTGAGCCACTAGTTCCTGGCTCGCTGTTGTTTTTTTAAGCTCATGTCCACTAACCCACTCTTCTGGAGCATTTGATGGATGTGACCTGATTAATCCCACAAAATGACTTCTAGTATATATTTTGATTCCTTCCCTAACAAAGAATCATGCTTCTACTGTGAAGAACAAATAGTGGCTCCTCTTGCCTGTTGAAGATAACCTATTGGCTATTGAAAGAAGTAAAAACAGAGCCTGAATCAGGGGATGAAGTGGGAGTCTGAAAGAATCTATTAGACTGATAATTGAAGAACAAGCCATCTCTTCCTGAGTGGTCCTATGTATCCTGGAAGTTTTCCTAAAAAGAGTGGTACTTTGGTGTTTATTCAGAGTCTACTGACTCTGAAGGCCTGGGATACACACTTCAGGTTCAATCTAGATAGCAGTGCAATCAGACAGGCACCCACTTGCCTGTCTCCCAATGTACAAGATAATAACATTTTAGTAAATGCAAGAACACATGTACAATGTGTAGAATGTAATTAGTATGAATATCCTTATAATGGAACTGAACAATTCTATTGTCATTGTGCTGTGGAAGGCATGCCATTCTTCATGTGTTTGTGTTACTAGCTATATGGAAGTATCACGAATAGCATAATGTACATAAGTAAATTATCAGAACAAATGAAGACTGTCACCATAATCCTAGCTACTGAGGAGGGTGAAATCTAAGAACTATGGTCAAAGCTAGCCTCCTCAATGAAATCCATGACACTCTTATATCCAGTTGGCCACCCAAAACAAAATAAAACAAAACAACAAAAAACAAACAAACAACAACAACAATAACAAAAACAGATGTCGAGCTGTGGCTCAAGTGCTATGTTAGTAACATTGAGCAAAATGTGGAGACAGACCTTAGGCCCTGAGTTCAAGCCTCAGTATATCAACACAGAAAAGTAAAGTAAAACAAACAACAACAAAAGACAAAAACAAATGATTATTGTTGTTCTTAATGTACTGTGTTATTTCTCATCTCTTTTTTGCCTCTTGGTTAATCTCACATTGTTAGAGTATCTGACCTTGTTATCTGGTATATTGTATATATGTTTATTTGTTTATTTGAAATATGAAAGGGAAGGGGGGAAACAAGATATGGGGAGGGGTGTGGGGAGGGAAATGGGGACAAAAACATGAGAAGGGGCATCAATGTGTGAGAAGTAATGCACCTTCTATTTGGCAAATGTAACTGTACCCCATCTATTAATTACAATAAAAAAGAAAATTAGAGAGAAATGTTCAAGAAGTAATGTACCCAGTACCTGATGAATGTAACTGTAACCCCTCTGTATGAAAATAAAATAATTTTAAAAAAACCCAACAAATTATTATGCAACTGCTTTGAGTATTTACAATCTTATACATATTATCATTATTTCAGAGTGTACATCTAGTTATATTTTAAAAATGAAACTATAGTGGATTGAACTTCTTGGGTTTAGTGACTTTGTATTATATCTTTCCTATTGTATTTGGTTTAATCTTTTATTATTTTGTTCATGATGGCCCTAGGAGCAATAACCTATTGCATATGTGGAATATATGTGCTTGTGGGTGGGTGTGGGTGCATTCCATATAACCCAGGTGTCTGGGAAGCTGTTCCACCCTGGAATTTATTTATTTAGTATTATTTTTTTGTCTGTTGTGGGGCTTGAACTCTGGACCTGGGTGCTGTCCCTGAGCTCTTCAGCTCAAGGCTACCACCCTACCTTTGAATCACAGCGCCACTTCCAGTTTTCTAGAGGTTAATTGGAGAGGAGTCTCACGGTCTTTGGTGCCTGGGCTGGCTTTGAACCCCAACCCTCAGATCTCAGCTTCCTGAATAGCTCAGATTACAGGCATGAGCCACCATGCCCAGCCCACCTAGGAAGTTTTCATAAGCATATTCCATGAGGAATTTGCTCAACAATGTTTTTCTCATAATGTGACCCTAGTGTTAAGCAATGTGAGAACTGCCATAAAATAATTACTGATATGGCCAGTGCTCCCAAGAAAGGCCTAGTGTTCAAGTCCTGATCTAGACCACAGCCTCAGGAAGGATGGTCTAGGGAACCAGGTTTCAACTGAGATGGAAGGAGAAAAGTTTCATTTCCCCACTGTCTGAAGGCAGGGAAACCACAAGGAGCCTGTTGGGCTGAGGTTGCCACTGAAGAGTTTTTTTTTTATATTTTTTATTGTAATTAATAGAAGGATTACATGATATTTGCCAGATAGAAGGTGCATTAATTCACATACATTGATACCCTTTCACATGTCTTGGTCCCCATTCCCCTTCCCCCACCCCCCATCTTGGTTTTCCCCCCTTCCCTATCCAATTTCAAATAACCAAATACAAATATATCCAATATATCAGATAACAAAGTGAGATACTGTAACAATATGAGATAACCAAGGGACAGCAACAGAGATGAGAGATAACATGGTACATTAAGGACAACATTCATTATCTGGCTTTTGTTTCAATATCCTAGAGGTCCTTTCAATTAGCTTCATCTGATTTGTATTTTGTAAGGAACTTTGTCTCTTCCATGTGAATAGGAAAAGCAGCAGGCCAAGAGAGCTGTTGGGAGCAGAACTGAGAGGCTGTGGATAGCAAACATGGATGCTGCAAGGATGAAGATAGTGAGAACTAACAAAGGAAAACTTAGAAAGGAAAATCCCTACGAGTCAGAGATGAAACATCGGCAGGCAGGAGAAAGGAAGGATGGAGACTGACTACCAGGTTTTAAGTTTCTCCAAATGATTGAGTGATTGTTTTACTCACCCTGGAAGAGGGCTATTGGAGGAGGAGGAGGGATAATTACACACTATATATTTTGATGTATGTGAAGGTATCATATGTCTTTATGATAGCCTGATGGAGACAGTCAAAAGGCAGTAGACCACTTACATAGATGTACACTTCGGTAGAGTGATAAATATTAAATCAAAAATTTAGAATTAAGAATTTCATAGCTATAGATATTTTTTTTGTGGGTCATGGTGCTTGAACTCAGCCTGGGCACTGTCCCTGAGCTCTTCAGCTCAAGGCTACCACCCTACTCCCTGAGCCAAGCCCCACTTCCCATTTTCTACAGGTTAACTGGAGGTAAGAGTCTCAGGTCCTTTTGTGCCTGGGCTGGCTTTGAACCTTGATCCTCAGATCTCAGCCTCCTGAGTAGGATTACAGGCGTGAGCCACCACACCAGCTAAGCTATGGATATTGTTAGAGTTTGAAATGAATGAACTCTGAGAAATTATAACATCTCATGATTGGGTAGGAAAACATGAGCCAGCAAAGGCAGAGAGGGAAAATGTAGGAGGAAAACCAGGAGAATATATTTTCTGGGAAGCCAAAGGGAGCTGGCATTTCCAGAAGAAGAGAATAATATTCAAGCCTGCCAATTGCTACAGATGTCAAAAGGGAGGACTGAGCCAATTCCAGTGGATTTAGCAGCATGGAGATTCTCCATCACCCCAGGAAGTTTGACTTCAGAAATTAAAGTCCAAGAACAGAGACACTTTTTATCCAATACAGGCTACAGGGTTACTTTTAGAACATTAACTGTAAATCACAGATAAATACTGACCTAGTTGATTCCACAGAGATACATGACAGGAATATTTTTTTGGAAAAGCTTTGTAGCTCGCTGGAAAAAAACAGTGAAATGTGGAAGCAAGTCAGAGTGCAGAAAAGAAGAAAGTGACCAGAAAGTTGGAAGATGAGGCTTTGGGCTGTTAACTCATTATGACAAACCCTCAGTGCATCCATTGTCTAGGTTAGGCCAGTTTCTGGAGGTCCTAAAGCACTGGTACCATAAATTCTGCTCTTGAAGACTGAAGGGCTTGAAACAGGGCTGTATCCATTTTGCCATCTGGTTTTTTTCTCTTGAAAATGAAGACATTTTCAATCTTTCATTTTTTTCTCACTATTAAGGTCATTTGTGCTTTCACAATTTTAATAATTAGAGTCGTTAAGCTAGCATCTCATTCATCTGATGAATAAAGCTCACTAAGCATATAATGTTTTTTTTGTGTGTGTGTTTGAGATCAGTTTTGTATCTTTTACTAAGATGATATGTTTTGTGTTCTGCCTGGGCTTGTAACCCCGAAAAGTGTGAGAGTATCCCTACTGCTCAGAGCCAATGAAGTCATTTTCCCTTGGGGTTATCCGTGCACTATCCTGTGTTCTCTATAAACCCAACAGTTAGAACTTCAGAATAAACACAGAATACTCACAGCTGAGAGTCCCTCCTGTCACTCGGTAATGCTAAAATGAGCATTTTTGTTTTCTTGTTTCATATGACATTCCACAGGAAGGGCTAGTGGGTAGTGCATGGATGTTTGAAGAAAATACATTGACACTGATGAAATTGTCACTTGATTATTTGTGGATGACTTAGTGCATTTCAACCTATGGGTGTTGTCTTTTGAGCTCAGTTTGGAACAATATTAGAGGAGTCTAACTGTACAGCAAAGAGAAGACACTCTAGGATACAGAAAATTCACTAATCTCTTAAAGAACAGGGACTGAGAGAATACTGGTATGATTATGACTGCTGACTCCATCTCAATGGAAGTATTAAGTAGAAAGGCAATTGTAGTCACCTGTTTCCTATAGTAGCTGTGGGATAAATCATGGTGATTTAAGCTGATTCTAGATGTGATAAAAAATACTAAGTTTAATTTGAAAGAAGTATTTAAGGTTTTTTTAAATCTGTTGAAACCAGTTATATAAGAAGTTAAAAAAGTTGATCCTTCAAGTCAGATATGATGGTATTCGTATAGCCCCAGCTACTCAAGAGGTTGAGATAGGAGAATCTCTTAAGTATGGGAATTTGAAGATAGCCTGGGAAATATAGTGAAATCCTGTCTCAGAAAGCAATGCAGTCAAAAGAAAACAACCTAATCCACAACAGAATGGTGGTATAGTGTAATATGCATACATTTTATACATGAAAGACAAAACTATTTAGAACAATGATGATTATCTTTTTGCATGTCATGGGTACTTTTAAGAGTCTGTCCATCTGAATGTCTTCCCTTCACACTGAGTTCCAGGTACATTGTCCCAAATTGACTGGACCGGGTAGGAATGCTGACTGCAGCTGAACAGAAAGTACTTTTGTAGGCCCAGGATGAGCTGTGGAAGATACTTCCTGTAGTAACCAGGTAACACATGTTCCAGTTTTCCAATGTGAGAGACAGATGAGCAAAAACAAAGAGTAGGTATATTAAGAGGCAGTAAGTAACAAACTTAGATGAAGAAGAGAATAGAGGCAGAGAAAGCCATGCCATACTATGTCAGCAGAGGAAGCCGAGAATGTCTGTTTTCTGTAAGGGGAGTTTGCTGTATGATTCAGACAATATGTATGATGTAGGACTCAGACTCCCATTTTTCCACCATGACTAGTTGTGCAACTTTGGAGACCATGACTTCGTTTTCTTTAGTCATTACTGTAAAACTTCAACACCTGAGATTGTGCTTCTCAAAATTACCAATCGGACAGCCATGGGGGTGTAGGGCACTGTGATAAAGCAGCTTCCCAAGCCAAAGCTGCTAGTAATAAACACACTATTCCATTCCTTTTTTTCTAACGATGCCCAAATGTGGCTGAGTTTCATGTTCAATCTACAAGTACTGATTTTAATATGGGAAGACGACCATCCAGAAAACTGATTTAATATGAAAATGGACGGCCACTTATAGGCTGCATTTGGAGAATTGATTTATGTGACTTGGCACACATCTGTTCTTTACAAACTTAATAGCCAAGGAACAAGATGACTTCACTTTTTCCCAGAAAGTGGAGCTGGTCACTTACAGCCCTCATGAAGATTGGAAGGGGGTCTGTGAGCCAAGCTCCAGGGCTCCAGTTGCAACTACTACAGACAATGTCTGGATCCTACTTACAGTCACCATATCCTCTTTACTGCTAGTTCAAGATTTCCTATTATTAACCCATGCTTCTGTAGACCCTGGTGCTGTGCTAGGTACCCCAGGCTTTTAATCCTGAGAGATGTGACCTCTTGAGTATCCTTACTCTTACTGTTGTTTATGGCTATCACGGGCTATAGATGACCCTGGAGGAATTTTTTAAACTGCATAGAAGGTGTAGATACAGAGAAGCCTAAGCTAGATTTGACAAACCACTGTACACAGTGTTTTTCATGCTCCTTGACATTTTGCTTTTCTTATATCATGTTTCGTACATGTATTTCCATGTAGTAATAGAATTTGTATAGGAAGCAGATCACTTTTAACTTGGCTTTTGTGTTTTAAGCATAATGATTTGTTATAATGTTATCAGTCAGCATTTTACTACACAAATATTTATCACCATATGGTGTGTGTGTGTGTGTGTGTTCCCATAGTAGGGCTTGAACTCAGGCCAAGGTCCAGTCCATTAGCTTTTTCACTCAAAGCTGCCACTTGAACCACCCCTCTACTTCCAATGTTTTATTCTGGTTATTTGGAAATAAGAGTTCTTGGACTTTCCTGCCCAAGTCTGCCCTTGGCTCATCACCCTCAGATCTCATGGCCTCCTCAGTAGCTAGAATTACAAGTGTAACCCCCTGGCCCAAAGTGTTTGTATTTTTATGGGTACGTTTTAAAAACAATTTCACTCCAAAAGCATTTTAGAATCTTATTCAATTCAGCTATTTAAATTATATTTTGATTTGCTTAACATACTTAGGTCACAATTGTCATCACATATTTTCTAAAAGGATATCCTTTGATCAGGTAGGGTAGTAAAGCCATAAAAGTAAAGTATCTACTACATGAATTTATTTATTGGATAAATTTTTTTTATTGTTTTTCTGTAGTGATGCTGAATTCTTGTAGGATAATCATAAATAATAGATATATTTATTCACAATAAGTGAATATTCACAATCATCTATTCATGTTACAAGGATCATTAGATTCTAATATGCGCCAAACATATTGCTAGTTGCTATTAGTAGAAATAGCACTTATTATATTTTCTTGGGCTATTCACTGAAGATTAGTTAAAAAATACTCCACAGAAAGCATTCTACAATGGCTCTGTAGCTATCCTTGTTTAATGCTGTTTTCCTTTTTGGTGATACTGGGTTTGAACTCAGTGCCTTGCACTTGGTCTGGTGCTCTGCTGCTGAATAATATCTCCAGTCTTATATTTTGCTGGTTCCTTTTAAGGCAAGGTATCACTACCCATTTGGCCATGTGCTTGAGCTGCCATCTGTCTACTTTAAATATTTTAAATTTCCCATGGTTGCTGGGAATTACAGGTGTGCAGCACCCCAGCTTCTTTATGAGACAATGGAGACTTGCATTTCTTTCTACTAGAGTTGGCTCAGAGCACTGAACCTCCCAGTGTCAGATTCATAATAGCTTAGGATAATAGGCATGCACTTCTGTGTCCATGGACTGAGAATTGGTTTCTTCCCCACCTGGCCTGAACATGTGATTCTGCCTATCTCAGCTTCCCAAGTAGCTAGGATTATAGGTGAGAACTGCTGGCATCCAGCAATGTCCTTGTTCTTTCACAGTGCTGAGAAATTGAAGCATTACTAAGGATCTTGGCTGTTATCTTTCAGTCACGGAGTGTTAGATTTGGAAGTACACCTCAGACACCTTTTTAGTTCTACAAATAAGGAGCAGAGGCTGAGGTGGGGAAAATAGGTAGGAGGAGGAATGATTTCCTGCATTTTACTTAATCCTTTCTACAGCCTCCTGGAAAACAGTCATACATGTTCACGTAAACCTGCTTCCATCCATTCTAGATATTTAACAAAATATAAATAACAAACACAAAATCCCTAACCCTACACAGAATTTCCAAAGGTTGAGTCTACATTGCCAAGACAATTTTCATTATTAATAAACAAAATAGCTCATTCAGATGCCAACTTAAGCTAGGCTACATCTCTACTTTGTAGAATTTCCCTTTAACAAAGAAGTGGAAACATTGATAAATGTTCATGAGAAACAATAAATGATCCCCAATTCTCTACAGTTTAAGGTGTGTTTTTAGGCTGTTTGAAGCAGAAAGCCATCTTTCAGTTTCAGAATCTAGGTCATCTTCAACTTTGTGTGTCTCTCCTTTCTCTATATACTAATGCATGCTCCCAGACTCACCTGTAGATGCCTTACTGGGTTGATCTTGGAGTGTACTGTACGATTAGTGAGAAAAGCCTGATTGAGTTAGTCTTGGGGAAGTCCAACCTGAGAAAAGCTTTGGGGCCTGGGCAGCCTTCAGCCACCCAGCTTCTTCACCACAAGGGGCATAAGGGTCCTCTGTGTCCCTTCCCTGTCCAATCACAGGAGAGACTCCCGCTGCAAGGGAAGCATGAAGTCATACGGGAAGTTAAACATAGTGGTCTCCCTCCATCTATCCCACACCCCTGGCCTAACAAAGGAAAACTCAACACCTTTGGAGGGCTTCGGGAAGACAAGACACTGGCTTGGATTCTCTATGTTGACCTGTATAAAATCCTTTGTAAGTTTAGAATTGAGTACATCAGTTAGAAGTTCTTTGAGTTAAAATTGTTAGTAGAGAGGCTGTGGTTAGAGCTTCAAAGGCATTGAATGGTTCTCAAAGGCCCATGTGGTGATGGCCTGAGCCTGTAGAGATAATGGAAGTGGTGGAGCCTTTCAGAGGAACCTAGAAGGAGTGTGGTTTTGAAGGGGGCATTGGGATTCCAGCCCTTTTTCCTTTTCCTTTGTTTCCTGGTTGACAAGAGGTAAATAGGTCTCTTTTGTAGTGTCTCTGCCATAATATTCTGTTCTGCCACAGGCCCCAAACTACAGGACTAAGCAACCATGAACTGAAATCCTTCCTTTCTTTTAAGTTGATTTATTTTCTTTTTTAAAAGTTGATTTATGGGGCCGGGACTTTGGCCTAGTGGTTAAAGTGCTTGCCTAGCATGCATGAAGACCCTGGTTCGATTCCTCGGTACCACATACATAGAAAAAAGCCAGAAGTGGTGTTGAGGCTCAAGTAGTAGAGCTCTAGCCTTGAGAAAGTCCAAGGACAGTGCTCACGCCCTGAGCTCAAGCCCAGGACTGGCAAAAAAAAGTTGATTTATGTTTGCTACACTAATGGAAGGGTGACTAACACAGAGGCTGAAGGTGGAGAAATGACTCATAGACAGGCTTGTAATTTCAGTGTTTCTCCACTTGATCTTTCCCAGAGAGCAAGTGAGAATCTTTTGCTAGGAGGAAGAGTTGTATAAATGGCAAAAAAGGGCTACTCTCTTCTCAATGGCTATTGGTACTGTGATTGGGAAGGCTGGACAGGGCAGTGACTCTGTCTGTGGTGGGAATCCAGTTACAGAGTCTTTGGAATTTGCATTTGCTGTGCATTTGGCTGTCATTATTATTTCATGAAAAATATTCAAATATAAGAGGGAGAAATGAGAAATGACGTTTTAAAGGGACTCTTCTTTCAATTTAGGAAGGTAAATTATTCAAAATGTCAACTTTATCTTTTTTACTTGGGTCATATGTATAATGTCCATTTGTGTAGAAATAGGGTTTGCTTTCTACCCAAGTGAAAAATGATAAGAAGTGAGTAAAGTATTTGTGACATAGCTAAATATCTTCTTGGGCTTCCAGGATGTTGAAGGTCAGAAAACTGTGTCCTACATGGAATCCTTGAAAGAAAAAAGTGCTAGTGTGTATCTCTTGCAACAAGAAAGATGATATGACCTCTATCCTGAAAGTTTGATCTGTACGAAAGACATACACTTGCATTCTGTGGCTCCAGAGAGAAGATGAAGAAGATGTCTAAAAAGATATAGGCCTTCATCAGAAAGGGTCTTCTGGTAATGGAGTCAGTGGTGGTCTTTGGGAAGGAGACTCCTCCACTGTGATTTCTGTCTTGAAGACATCTCAGAGACCATGTGGAGAGACTTTGTCTACCACAAGGCACTGCTGAGGGCTTGGAGCCTTTAAGAGGTGGCATCAATGGGAGGTTTCAGATCTTGTAGCATTTGGCTTTGATATTTCCAATTAGGATGCCCAATCTGTATCTGCTCCTTCTCTGTTTTGCTCTGGATCTACTTTTCCTATTCCCTAAAGATAGAAAGGTGAATGAAACTTCAATATTGTGCCATACACATTAGTCATGTCACTGGAAACTCTTATGGCACCATAAAGTAAGTGAAAGGACCGTCAACTTTCATAAACATTAATTGTTGATGGAATATTTATAGCAAAGTAAATTTGCTGGCTAACCATATGGTCACAGATATGTCCTCTGAGAGAATTTCACTTGCTCATTTTCCTAGACCACCCAGGTACAATTGTTCTGTGGAACCAAGATGTCGCAGTCCATTTCAGCTATTATCAACATCACTGATCCATCCTTGCATTTGATTTTAGGTTTAGTTTGAAGGATTTTTCTTGTAGCATTTTTGGAAAATTGCAGCCCTTTAACATTTTCACTTCTGAGAATTAGATTTGCTAAAGACTAACATTGTTGAGACATCTTACTCCTTGGCTGGATACAACCCCAGGACTTAGCCAAGTCACACCTGTGATTTGGAGAGGAAATTCTAGGATTTTCTCTAGATTCATGTTCTTTTTCATATGACCTCAAGATATGGGTGAAATATAATGGGTTGAAATTTTGGCATGGGTTTCAGAGAGCTCTTCCCAAGCCTTCTTTGAAGTATGGTGAAAAGGTCACATTGTAGCTATTGTGCATATTACCAAGAAAGCCATGATCATTTTACCTGGAGACAGAGGAGTTTTATTCTCAGGTGTTGCCTAAAATTTATGTCTCCTCTCATTCCCAGAGGTTATACTGCTTAGTTTCACAATCAGTTCATTTGCTTGTACACTCACACCAGTTTAACAAAGCTAATACTGAATTTGAAGATAACCTCTGTGGTCTCATGCGTGGTCCTTTTACCTCTATCTTCTGTTTTGTTCTGCTGAGCAGTTTGGCTTTTGCCTGAAGGCCAGGAGAATTTGCTAATTCAATCCAATATGCTGACATTTTAAAATATGAATTCCTTCAAATTTTCACTCTCTGATGAAATAGGACATCTGAATCCCAGGGGAAAAAAGACTCATTGCTTCCATTCAACATGTACTGTCAACTCACCCCAAGGCAGACTCCTTGTCAGGGTTCCTAAAATTCCCCTTTGTATTTTTATTTTTATTTTTAATTTTTTGCCAGTCCTGGGCTTGAACTCATGGCCTGAATACTGTCTTTGGGCCTTCTTAAGGCTGGAGCTCTACCACTTTAGCCATAGCACCTCTTCCGGTTTTTCTATATATGTGGTACCAGGGAATTGAACCCGGGCCTTTGTGCATGATAGGCAAGCACTCTACCAATGGACAAAACTCCAGACTCCCATAAAATGCAACTTCTAACTCTAATTTTCTCATTAAATACAATGGAATGACAAGACCTGCTAGAAATCTTGAGACCTAGAGGAAATCAGAGTGGAATGTAGTAGCTTCTCCTGGATATGTATAATAGAAAGACAAGCCTGTTTCATTTGTATTGCCAGGAACTTAACAGCCCAAACTTAGCAGCTATAAAAATCATTTTCCTGTTCCTGGATTCTATGGGTAAGTAGTTTAGACAGGACATGGTAGTGATGGATTGACTCATACAAGCTTCTCAGTGTCTGGACTTTAGCAGGGAGACTTGGAGCCTGCAAAAGAGTGGGTATCTAGGGGCTGAAGTCCTGGAGGTTTTGTCACATGTGCAGTAGTGGTTGATGCTGGGTGCCTGTATAGTTTCATCTGGGGCTGCAACTGGAACATACACTTGGTCTTTCCATGTTGCTTGGGCTTCCATTTAGGATAAGGATTCTAAAGATTAATATCTGGCTTAGCTGGTGTAGACCCTATCACCATTTTTGACCCAGTTTTAATGCTGCATTCTGTTATTACAAGAGAATCAACCCAACTTGAGTGGAAGAAATTTGAGATTTTCCTTTGGATGAGGAAGGGAATGGCAAGGCTTGGGAAGAGCGTGTATGTTGGCCATTTTTAGAAGCCACACTGCAGCTTTTTAATGATACTTGAATGAGTTATTACAAACCCTTTAGGTACCCATCCATTTCTTCCTTTACATCTACTCAAGTCTTCTCTTTTTCACTTCCAACTCTGCTGCTCATTGTACCTTGTGGAACAGACGAAACAAATGAAATTCCAGAGTCTTCAATATTATGATTTTAAATAGGAAAAGATCTGCTGTAAATTATTTTTCTTTTGAGAATTAATAAGTTATTCTAGCCAAAAAGAGCCAAATATATTTGAACCTGGAATTGCATAACTTCAAACTGTCAAGAATGGCTATGAACGTTTGCATGTTTTCTAAATGGATTGCTGTGTTTGGACCGAGATAGTAGCCTCTGTGGTAACGGGTGAACCTACTAGACCAGGCATACTAGAGGCATTCTGCTAAACTATACTCATCAGTTTAATTTCCCAGCTTATTATAAAAATGATTTGTCAGACTCAGAGTTTGTATTCACCCATTAAAAGTATACACCCTCTTAGAATTCCCCAAGTGCACTTAGCAATTAGCAAAGACAACGTAAATAGTTAATGAAACTCATCAGACTTACAATAAAGATGGCAATGTTGCTAAGTACTTTGTAGAGATCCACTTATTTTTTTCTCATATCATTTTATATATGAACAAAGCCTAGGATAATTCTTGAACTTGGTAGACGTGGTTCAATTTTATTAGGAAGTCAATAACGAAATTATTGTCCACTAATATTTATTCTTTTACTATTATTTCATTTTTCATTATTCCTAATATAGTGTATATGGACTTGTGTGAGCATTTATGTACGTTCTCTCTCTCTCTCTCTCTCTCTCTCTCTCTCTCTCTCTCTCTCTCTCTCTCTCTCTCTCTCTCTCTTTCTCTCCATGGCTCTACAGTTCAGGATCTTCAGTCTTCAGGCTTTTCCAGCAGTCATAAGAGCTCCATTTTGGCTAGCTCCACCTGATTGATGCTTTCTTTCTTTCTTTTTCTCTTTCACTTTCTTTCTTTCTTTCTTTCTTTCTTTCTTCTTTCTTTCTTTTTCTTTCTTCCCTTCTTCCCTCCCTCCTTTTCTTCCTTCCTTCCTTCTTGTTTAAAATGTTTCTTTTCCATTTTTATCTGTTTGTTGGGATCTAAAGGACTTTCCTGTATGGGCTGGCTTTGAATCACAAGCCTTAGATCCCAGCCTTATGAATGGCTAGGATTACAGGTATGAGCTGCCAGTAACTGCCTGAATTCACTTTTCAATGTTTCCCCAACTGTCTGAAAATTGACTTCAGAAACTTTTTATTGTTGATAACCATGGTGAAACACAAACTCTATTAGGACAGTTTGCATGTTTCATTTATTGTTGGTCTGAACGCAACTAGAACAATCCTAACATATAGTAGGCACATAGTTCTAGCATGCAATGAGTACTTGCTGGTTGTAGAATGTAGAGAGTTTAATGCGTTAACCTCTCAGAGATAATTCCAAATTTGAGCTCAGTGATTACAAGATGAAAAGACTGATAGACTGTTATGGTCCTGAAATTAGAGATATTTCTGGATATCCTTAGATAATAGAGTTGCTGACTATTAATCCTATGTGCCTGTCAGCTACCTTTTCTCTACTTACCTTGTTTGTTTAAAATCTATGCAGATGTAGGGCCTGGGAGTTTGTCAGTTGATGTAATGGGCCACTGAACACTTTATACTTTCTGGCATGACTTGATATTGTCTTAAAATAGCTTTTGTTATTGAAAGTGGCCTTGCTTTCATTTCTACTTGGTCTCTTCAACCTCTTTCTCCTCCAGTGGAGATGAGTTAGGAGTTTTTGCAAGGCTTTAGCCTTGGGTATGTAAAACTTACTTGCAAAGTAGATAACAAAATTCTATGAAGACCTTTGGAAGGGAATTCTGTCTGTTTATACCCAGACTAGGTAAGCTGGACTCTGCCTGTGGAAGGAAGGTCCAAACCTGAGCTGGTGACAGTTTTGAGACAAGGGCTGACACAACCCAGATGCCTCAGGATGGTGGATATTTGTATTTTTATGCCTTGCTTCTGGATTATACAACTAAAATGTCCGGAGACATGCATTGTTGCTATTGATATTAATTAAATTATGAAAATGATTTCCATTGCTTCCAGCTAACAGTTTTTACTGTGTTACTCTTATTTGTACTGCCAATTATTTATATCTATGGAGTAGAAAATTTCATATTTTTCCCCCAAAGTCACTAATCTAATGTGATTCTCCCTCAAAAATAATTCGGCTGAACTCATTTCTATCTTATTCTCCTTTATCTTGGAGTTCTTCAATGTTCATTAGCATATTAAATCCCAAAGAAACATTTCATGAGAATATATTTTTCTTGCTTAACTTACAATATTAAAATTTTTATCACTGGAGGAACTCCTGGCCTCATTTCTTCTTTTTTTGGGGGGGGTGTCATGGGGCTTGACCTCTGGACCTTGGGTGCTGTCCTTGAGCTCTTCAGCCCAAGGCTACCACCCTATACCTGGGCCTGGGTGCTAACCTTGAGTACAGCTAAAGGGCATCACCCTACCCCTTGAGCCATAGGCCCACTTTCCATTTTCTAGAGATTAACTGGAGACAAGAATCTCATGTTCTTTAGTACCCTGGCTGGTGTTGAACCTTGATCCTCAGATCTCAGCTTCCCAGGTAACTAGGATTACAGGCATGAGCCACGGCACCCCAGCCACATTTCTTTTCCTTTCTAAACATACATGAATATTTAAATGGCTAGGAATAGAATACTCTCAGGAAAATGCTGGTCTAGAGGAGCTAGTTTACTTGGTTTATTGCTGCCTGGGGTTAAATCTAAGGCTTCACACATTTTAAACACATTCTGTCTCTGTACTATAGGTCTTAGTCATTCTAGGACCTGTTTCTGTGTATGTGACTAGAAGCATATCTAGAAGAGTATTGGTCTTCTTGTAGCCATGGTTGATATTCCTGTCATCACTCACAGAATCTTTGCTGTGAATGGACTATTGCTGAGCCATTCCATTATATGTATTATTTTTCATGGTCATATCCTTAGAACATTCAAACTAGAAAAATATGAAAACACTGATTGCATCGCTGAGGACATGGAGATACACAGGCCACATGATTTGCCCAAGTGTAAAATGAATACAAGTCTGTCTGCCTGGCGCACTTTTGACCAGGCTTTGACTAATGCTGTTCCCTTGTCATCAAGTAGTCTTTTCTCATTGCTTAATTTGAATAACTTTTCTCCTCATTGTTCCCTTATGTACTTTTTTGTTGAGTTCTGCTTACATGTGCTGGAGTGATGGGAGCAAGAAGAGAAGGATGTGATGGATTATGCATAAACACCTTCAATAATGGATTACAAACATGGCACTGTGTAAAAGGGATGGATTTGGGTCAGGAAAGGGAAGGGAAAAAACACCCAAATGCTTCTTTCTGTGAACTTGCTGACAGTAAATCTGACAAAATCGTTTCTGTAGTTCTCTCAACTCTCTTCCTCCCTCATTTCTTACTCCAGCTTCATACATACTTTCCTCACCTTCTGAGGGTATCTGAAATGTCAATCCTAAAATTCCTGTTGATAGCCTTGGTAAACTTACTCTTTCAATGCTGTACTTCAACCCAGGTCTGGACTGTCAGATGCCATAATGTCTTGTATCAGTCTTCTAGTGTCCATATAGTGTGACAAACCAGAGGTCAAATTGGGAGTGTTTACTAGGAGGCCAGCAAATGCAGGCAGACTCTTGTTGCAAATTCCTGCAGCCCCATGAAAACTGAGCTATGAGAGCTGGAAAGGAAAGAAAGAACCAGAAAACAATATCAACAAACTAGATTAGCTCCAGTGAAGAGCTGAACTGGGACATCATGGTGACCAAAGGAGATCCAGGAGGCAGGACACAGGATATAGGACATGTGGCCCAATGTAATGGTGTCTGAGCTGGTCTGGTCTTAAATAGAGTCAGGTTGGGGCAGGGGTAAGATCCCAGAATCTTAAGAGTTCATGACCCGAGACTGGCAGGTCTAATAACCTTTTGTCCCAGTCCCTGGCCCTGCCTCCAGGAATTCAGGCATGTTTATCACCTAGGAGGTGTGAATTTCCTTTCTCCACCATGAAGACAAGATGGCACCATGCAGCCAAGATGGTGCCAGCCAGATCCAGCATCCCTACTTCAATAGTTAAAAATCCAATATAAGCAATTATATTTTACAGATCCAGTTTTGGAAAGGTATACTCAGTATGATCATTTTTTTAAAACCTAGTACTAGTAGTTCATGTCTGTACTCTTAGCTACTTAAGAGGCTGAGATCCAGAGGATCATGGTTTAAAGCCAGTCTAGGCAGATAAGTCAATGAGACTCTATTTCCAAAATAACCAGCAAAAATACAGGGCCGGAGGCATTGCTCAAGTGGTAGAGTGCCAGGTAGGCAAATATGAGATCCCGTGTTTTAAAGAAGAAGAAAACAATTTGCTATGTATTTTGGGAAAGGAAGTTACAATACTCTTTGTAGGACAAGTGTATACAATGCTGGCAGTCTTGTTTTTATTTGGGAACTCAGCTGTATGACAAATTTATGATTTGGGCACAATTTGTGATACAATTTGGGTCCATATACAACTTGAACAGAGAGATAACTACCCAGAGAGATAACTTCCTCAAGATAACTGCCATCTCCCATGTGGCATAGAAGTGCTTTATAAGAATGCTATTTGCCTCCTACGACATGTATACTCTAGAATCTAAAACTGCTGGGAACCAGTGGCTCATGCCTGTAATCCTAGCTGAGATCCGAGGATCAAGGTTCAAAGCCAGCCTGGGCAAAGAAGTCCATGAGACTCTTCGCCACAATTATCCACTAGAACACCGAAAATGATGCTGTGGCTCAAAGTGGTAGAGTGCTAGCCTCGAACTGAGGAGCTCAGAGCCAGCGCTCAGGCCCAGACAAAAGTAAAATCATTTACTTAGTTATCAAAAACATTCTCACATGAAAATGACTGCTTTACCTTTGTCATGAAGAATGCAATGACCACCTGCAGTTACTCTCCTGCCTGGATTTGTGCTAAGGTATACACATCAACACAGAAAGAAAGGCATCTAATAAGCACAGTATTATTGAAAAAAATTAGAAAAGCAAACCGATTTGGACAATATTCTTTAAAACATACTATCATAAAATCATGATATAAATGATAACAAAATGTGAGGAATTTTCAGTGGTCTGTGGACCACAGTTTGGGCCCTTTGTTCTGAGGGCTGCTCTGAATGCCTCAGCTAAATTGGGAGATAGAGTTAGCCCGGGCAGAGCACTGCATATACAGGACTCTCTCTCCTATACAGGCATCTTATACATAGGTTGTCTATCACCATCAAAACTTTCCTGTGTTGGTAAAACACCAAACAGGCCATATGCTCCTGAATATGTGTGGATTCTGCGCAGGGAAACTTTGTGGTTAGATTTCCCCTAGATGAATATAGATAATAACAGACATTAGAATTAGTATGGAAAGATGTGTAAACTGCAATGTCAACAAGTGTAGAAATAGAAATGAATAGAAATAGAAATTTTATTTTTTTGGCCAGTCCTGGGGCTTGAACTCAGAGCCTGAGCACTGTCCTTTGACTTTCTCAAGGCTAGAGCTTTACCACAATATTTTTTCTATGCATGTGGTACAGAGGAATTGAACCGGGTCTCTGTGTGTGCTAAGCAAGCACTCTACCATTAGGCCAAACTCCCAGCCACATTTAATCTTGTTTCTTTGTCTTTACAATCAATCCTAAGTCAAGTGGTGAAAACCATACAAACCACACAAAAAGGAATGAAGATAGTTGCCTAGGTTCTTTTCTCTGGTTTAACTGCAGAATGCCTGGCTTCCTTGAAGTGATGGCTGATGGGATGTCAAAGGTGATGAGATGGTATTCCTTCAGTTTTCATATTGCAAAAGCCTCCATCTTAGCCTCTTGGGGAGTGATTCAATTCTAGTCTTTAAGAAGCAAGTAAGGACTTTGGGCTGCAAACAAAGAAGTCATGGACACAGTTACAGCTTGTGAAAGGGCAGTTATGTATGCCTGTTGATTATCTTTAAGTATTTGTACACCAGGGTTTCAATTCAGCATATCACAATTTATCTTGATCAATGTCCCCTCGTGGGGCTCAAGGCGAATGGGTCTGATGAATGGAGAAAGGAAGGGAGGGTGAATGCAATCATAATATTCAATGAACATAGGTGAAAGTAGAGCCACAATGATGCAATGACAGTTTTACTCAAGTGCAGAAAAGGGAACAGGTTCAGTTAAATGGAGTCAGGGTTCTAGCGAGTATAGGTAGCTTATGCAACACAGTGTCATCTATCTGTGGGAGATGAACAGGATTAAGACAAGAAGTAGGAAGCCTGGACCTTGTGGTTCTCCAACTGCCAGGAACTGAATCCTTTCAACAGAAATATGAGCAGGCCTTTAGAAAACAATGAAACCAACTGAGACCTCAGGCAGAGACCTCTGTACCCATGCTGTGATTCCCGACCTTCAGATAAATGACACAGAGAGCTCTCTACTCTCTGGAAGCTTCATCTACCCCTAGTGTTATTTCTTACAGTACTGCATGAACCAAAAGTCCACAATAGCTTAAACTAACTGCATCATTCCAGCTAAACTCCAGCCTTCCCCTCGTGCACTTCCAGCACTTAGATGATTTCACAGGTTAATTTGGGAACTGTTCTTTTTCTCCCCTGGTCTGGGACAGTTTCTCCTTGTTTCCTTGTTGTTTATGACACCAGTTTGATGGGTTGCTGTCAGAAACTTGTGCAGTGCTGCATAATTTGGGGCTTTTGTGCTGTTTTTTGTCATCATCAGACTGGGGCTTAGGTTTATAAGAAGAAGAATGAAGAAACTGAATGATAGAAATGTTGTTTCTTATTAGGATGGTAGTTACCTGAGTGTATACACTTGTCAAAATGAAACTATATAGCAGCAAATGTATATGTTTTGTTCTCTGCAAATTACACATCACCTCAGCAAAGTTAGTGAAAATAGGTGGTTCACATCCATATCTATCTGTCAATATGCCTGGGATAATTAATATTCAATTTAATCCTCACTGCAAAACTAACTAGCATCTTTAACATTCACAATGTATGCTGCATTTGGTGGCTCAAGCCTGTCACTGTGGCTACATGGAAGGAAAGGGATCTGAAGACCTTGGTTTGAGGCCAGCCTAGGAATCAAAGTTTGTGAGACTCCATCTCAACCAAGAGCTAGGTGCATGATGGGTATCTGTTAACCTTCAGTGATATCTGGAATAGAAGGGTTTGTCGCCCTGACTGGTTGGACATAAAGCAAAGCACTACTTTGAAAATAATTGCCATAAGAAGGAGCAAGAGACTGTTCACATGGTAAAGTACTTGTTTGGCAAACCTAAGGCCCCGAGTTTAAGCCTCATCACAGCTTAAAAGTAAATAAGTAAAAATATAAATAAATAAATAAAAATATTCAGCCAGGTGCTCTCATGGCTTCCATCTGTAATCTTAACTACTCAGGAGGCTGAGCTGAGGATTGAAGTTTGAAGCTAGCCAGGGCAGAAAAGTCCATCAAACTCATCTCCAATTGACCACTCAAAAACCAGAAGTGGTACTATGGCTCAAAGTGCTAGAGTGTTAGTCTTGAGCAAAAGAGCTCAGGGACAGCATCCCTGAGTTCAAGCCCTAGGAACGACAAATATATATAACCACTGTCAGGCAGTGCATGCAAATTTCCTGCAAGTCTATAAACATAAGATATCATTTGTAGTATTTCTAAACTTACTAGAATAAGAGATTCTTTTTATACTACCTCAGAATCTGAGATACATCTGGGAACTATGGTTAAGTAAATTACGTTTAATTGTATAGTGAAAACAACACAAGCTATTCAGTCTTTCAACTATGGCTGACAAAATATTGCAGAAATTAAAGTGGAAATGTTTCCCAGGTTTATCACGTTGTGATAGGTGTGAGTGTGAAAATGTTATAGCATTCTGGACCTGGATTATATTTTGTGTTTGATAAACTGCGTACTTTCTTGCATCAAGTATCATGGAGCCTATCTGAAATAGAGAAGATTGAGAGGGTCAATAGATGGATGGAGGAGACCAGCCCTTCCTAAGGAAATTCTGAGCTCTTCCTTCAGGGCAATGGCTACTGAAGAGGGAGGGGTCTCACTCAGAACCATTACTGAGTACTTGCCTCTTGGCTACCTATGTACCTGAATAGATTCTTGAGAGGTCTCAATTTCTGAGGGGATGAGGAGGTGGAAAATATGGGGTGATTTTATCTCACGAGGTAGTACTTCCATCTAGGGACACCCGGCAGTTATGTTTGACCTGTTTTTGTGTGCACACCAGTAATGGGACTTGAACACGGGGCCTTGTGTTCTTGCTTAATGTTTTTCCACTCAAGGCTAATAGTGCTCTACTACTTGAGCCACAGCTCCACTTCTGGCCTTTTGCTGGTCAATTGGCAATCTTCATGTGTCAATGACCTGAGTAGCTAGGAGTACAAGGGTGAGCCACCAATACCTAGCCATTAAAAAATGATTCAGTTATCAGCTGCAAAAGGTGATCTCACTACACACGCTACCTTGTGTCTCTGAGAGCTTAGACTGCTCCTTGATTAGAAGGGTAAAACGGAATTAGTTGATTTGTATCTTGAGTTATGTTGTGATGCTTTAACAAGATGTACTGTCAGGTTATGCTTTTTAACTTGTTTTCTATGATTCATGGGTCATGTTTACAATCATATCAACAAAAGCAATTTTCCTCACCTGTAGCATAAGTTCCATTATACATTTAGACACTAAGACAGTATTGAATTTGTTCATGCTTTTCTGAGTGGGCTTCAGATCCAAAGTCTGCAACCATAATGATTTGTAGGGTTTGGAAAAGTTGTAAATCTCACTGAAAACATTCATTTATTATAATTGGGTTGACTAATTCTCTGCAAGTTGAGTCTGTATCTTGAGATCTGTCTACGCATGGTCCAGATAATTGTGGGATGTTGAAAGGAAACTGGACAGGAAACTGAAGTTGCTTCCTGGAGCGGGCATGTGGCCTAGTGGCAGACATGGGTGAAAGTCTTGTGTGGTGATATGGATGTATCTTAGCTGGCAGGAGAGGCAGAGATTCTGGTCCTGCAGAAAGGTGGAAGGCACTTGTTGCAGTTGAGAGCAACCACAACAGAGCCCAGGAGCTGTATGTATGAGGAAGACTAATAGGAAAACCTCCTAGGAATTCAGAAAGCAGGTGATACTCATGCTGTTTCTTGGCTTCTAAGTTCCAAGTTGGATTATTAATATTCTTAGAAGCATGGGAGCTGAAGAACTGACTCATATCAAATTCACTAGACCGGAATGGGTAAAAAGCTAAATATTCCTGTTTTGCTCTCCAGAAAGAACTTACAGCCTAATAGGTGTTCTAATAGTACGTCAGATCCTTGACCCTGCTTCTTTTCTTTTTGTAGACAAATCTACATGGGAACCAGACTGGAATCATTTGCCTCCCAGGGCAGATTTGTTCTGCTTAGCAAGTCTGTGGTTGGCTCCATATCTCAGTGTCTGCTCTGTCCAGGAATAGATTTCTGCTCTGTCTTGTCTACCCAGGGCAGGAGATACACTGTCAGAACCTACTCCTCGTTACACTGTTTTGTTGCCTATGTTATTCACCACTCATTTTCGTCTCGGTTTAATATGATCGCTTATGGCTTATAATGCTTAGGCATTTTTTATGGTGCACAGTGTGATATTTCAGCACACATGTGGGCCACATGGACTGATCAAATCCAGGTGACTCTCATCACTGTCTCCTTATTTCTTTTCTTGTACTGGTACTGGAGTTTAAACTCAGGGCCTGGCTGATCTTCCTCAGCTTTTTTGCTCAAGGCTGTTTCTCTACTAGCCACATCTACAGTTCCAGAGTCACAGAATCTCTCATCAGTGTTGGCTTTGAACCACAATCCTCAGGTCTCAGCCTCTTAAAATTACAGGTATTAGTCACTGGGGCCAAGTTTCTTCTCGTTTCTTTTTATCTGGAGTAGTCAAACTCTTCTCTTCTAGTGTGTTGAGTGACTGCAGCCTCTATGTATGGATAGAATCTACCCCTTCAATTTTACTGTTGGCTCATTATCTCTTGCCAGAGACTGTGTCTTTCTGGTTCTGGTCAGACATTGCTGGCCTGAGAATCTTTAGGATTTTTGATTGCAAATCAGTATAATGCAGTTCTAACCTACAGAAATGTTTTAGCCCGTAATTCACAGAGCTTTTCCACTAAGTTTCTGGAGTAGGTAGGAGAGTTTCAAGAGAAAAGCCCTCATTGTTAAACCCAAGCTCTTTTCATAGTGAGCAGTGAAGCCAAGTAACAAGAAAGTCTGTGAGCACAGCATTTAGACTCAGGCAGGAAGACAGCACTACAGAAAATTCAATTTTTAATATTGCAGTTGGCTTTTTATGTGGCCAAGGTAACCCTGATCTTAGGCCAGCTTTGGAACTGCAGATGCATGCAGCAAAATCATTGCTATTTCTCTTTTTTTCTGCCCTCTCTCTGCTTTTCATCTTTCCTCCCTTCCCTCTTTCCTGTATCCTTCCTTCTTCCATCATTCCTCTTTTCCTCATTCCTTAATTCTGACCCTCTCATATTCCTCCTTCATATTTATTCTTCCCCCCTCTACCATTCACTCCCTCCCTCCCTGGTTCCTTTCTCCCACTCTCTTTCTCCACTTCTGCTCCCTCTCCCTCCTTTCCTTCTTTACTCCCTCTTTTCCTTTATTCCTCTCCTCCCCTTCAACTATGAAGGAAGAATAAGGTTTTCATGCACAGTCAATACAAATAATTTGCTAGGTATTCATTCATGTTTATCTAAAGGCATTAACACTCTTTACCTGAAACTGAGGCTGTCATTTATCTATCATAGCCATACTTGTTCTTAGAGACTTGGGTTCTAGACTGGCTTTCATATGCTTGGAGATCTTCCATACATTTACTCTTGCATTTTCAATTCTGTCTGAATCTGCTCCTCGGAACACAGTTTTTGCCATTGTTTATCTTCCTTTGGTCTCTGCCCTTGCTTCCCATGGGCTGATGCTGCATGTCAGATTCATTTTCTTTACTGATTGCCTCATCCAAACATTTGCTGCAATGAAAGGAATTGACAAATCTAAAAAGTTCTTAAATATTTCAGAAAAGTAAATAGCAGATAAATTTCCTAAATAGTTAATTGTCGGGACTTCTCCTTCTGGGAAGGTGCAGTAGAAACATTTTCCTAGTCCTCCCATGAAGTCCAACTAACAGCCCTGAAAATTCTACACAGAATACAAACGACACATAAGACCACCTGGAAGATGGAAGGAGACTGGCCAGAGATGTGGAGACTGGAGTGGCAAGATAGTGGCACATTTCCTTCTATCATATGCATTCTAGACTTGGAGCTGACAAGATGAAAAACCTAAAGACACTACTGCACATAAAAAAATGAGCACAGAAGTTTTCTGTTGCCAAGCATGGTGGTACACACCTGTAAGCAGGAGGCTGAGGTAAGGACATCCAGTTTGAGGCCTGCCTGAGTTCCTTATCAAGAACCTATGTTGAGGGCCAGGAGTTTGGCCTAGTGGTAGAGTGCTTGCCTAGCATGCATTAAGTCCTGGGTTCGATTCCTTGGTACCACATACATAGAAAAAAACTGGAAATGGTGCTGAGGCTCAAGTGGTAGAGCTCTAGCCCTGAGAAAGCCCAAGGACCAGGCTCAGGCCCTGAGCTCAAAGCCTAGGACTGGCAAAAAAACCCCCCAAAACCCAAAAAACCTTAAAACCTATGTTGAAATACAATTTTGAAACAAGACTGGGAGATGTAGTTCAGGACTAAAACACTTGCTTGGAATATGTCCTAGGTTCAGTCCTCAGTACCCCAAAGAAAATAAAGTCTTTCTTGCCAAAGATCTATGAAATGAGTTGGCCATTGTTAGTTCACAACTGTAACCCTAGCTAACTCAGGAGGATGAGATCTGATGATTGTTGTTCAAACCCAGCCCAGGCAGAAAAATCTGTGAAACTACTATGGCCATTTACTCACCAGGAAAAAAAAAGGAAACAGAGATGTGGCTCACAGTGGTAGAAAACTAGCCTTGAATGAAAGAGTTCCAGGGCAGCACCCAATCTTAGAGTTCAACTTCAAGCCCAACAACCAAAAATAAAAGGATTTAGGAAAAAGACAGCCTAGCAAGGTAGAAAACAATCCTTCTGCAGACAAATAGCACAAATAAGCAAATAAAACAGAAAGAAATAAACTGTCTCCACCAGCATAGGCTGAGAGAGAGCCTAGATGCTCCTTTTCATAATCTCCATCTTTGAAGGTGGTAGTGTCAGAAGAGGAAAAGTGCTGGAGACCTACCCATCCAGCATGGCCAGAGACCCCTGGCTAAAGTTGAATTGTAGTCCTTAATGACAGCCCTAGAACCCATCATGGGCTGAAAACATCACAAGGTGAAAACATATCAAACACACTCAGCTTTCTGAGCACCCTTAATCAGCAGCCCATACCCCAGAGCAGCAAGTTATGTCCTCTTGTGATCTCTGAGCTGACAGGAAGTTGTTTTCCCTGCCCAGCTTGTCACTCACCTGACAAAAGATCTAACTCTCAAACTGGAATGACTGTTCCTACTGAAGGCACATTACCTCTGTACTATCATAAAGCCTAAAATTGGCAGCTGACCCCCTTATAAACTTAGGATATGTGCTTCCTTCTTAGCCAGCAGGGTGTTAAGGAATCCATGGAGTCCGAGGGCCATCTCCACTGTCCAGGAGCATGAGGCCCCATGGTCTGGTACCTGTGGAGGTTTGCTAGGTGGCAGTAAATAGGCCTCCCAGTCTGGGCAGGATGAACGGGAGGACTGGTAAGCTGGGTCTCATCTCCATGGGTTTCCACAGTTTGGAAACCTGAACTTCTACTCTCTGGTAGTAATGAGACAGCATTTGCCACCTGTGTGGCAGCCCTGTCAGACCAAGATAGAAAGGGAACAGTGCTGTAAGACTCAGGTTTCAAAAGAAAACCACTCATTGTAATGAGAACCAGAGAAACTTTAGCTTGATTAAAAATACTGGGGCTTTAGCTTGATTAAAAGTCCTGGGGCTTAAACTCAGGGCCTGAGCACTGTCCTTGGACTTTCTCAAGGCTAGAGCTCTACCACTTGAGCAACAGCACCACTTCTGGCTTTTTCTATGTATGTGGTAAACTTGGGTCTTTGTGCATGCTAGGCAAGCTCACTACCACTAGGCCGAACTCCCCACCCAGGAGTGCAAAGATTATAAAACAATTCTTCTAAAACGAGTATTTGAAAAAATAATTCCAAGTGCTCAAAACCAACAGAAAAGAGAACATTTCAGCAAAGAAATAGATCTTAAAGAAGAATCCAAAGGGAAATTTTAGAACTGAAGAAATACAAAAACCAGTGTTTTTAAAAACACGGGTGTCAAATGACCTAGCTATCCCACTTCTTAAGCGCATAACCAAAGGAATGATATAAGCTTCCAAAGACACCCGCACATCTGCTTTGGCTGCTACACTCTTCACAAGAGTCAAAGCCTGGAATCAGCCTCACTGCAACCTCCAAAGGGTCATTTGTATCCAGAATTCTGACTAAAATAGTCAGATGCATATCCTCACTGTACCTACATACATGTTTTATCCATGGATTAATTAATGGTATAGTGTTTCAGCTACTAGCCTTTCTTTACATGAAACTACCTGAAATTTTGTCCCTGTATGGCCATTTTTACCCTGTTTGTGATGTTTGTTTGGTTTCTGGTTTCATTTTAAGATGATGTGACCATACTAATATTCAGTCACATCAACAGTGTATCAGATTTTCTTTTCTCCACATTTTCATAAATGTAATGTTGCCCTTTTAACCCAAATGCAGTAATTCTTCACAAGATAGTGCTCATAAACATAGTTGCAATTAGGTGATTGGGCTGCTCCTAAATGGTCAGTTTTTCCACCTAGGGAATTCAGTTCAGCATGTTATAGTCATCATGAAATAGAAAGATTTTAGCAAGTATCATAGCATGCATTAAATGTAAAGACACTATCCTGAATGCGTCAAACGTAGGCAAGCAAGTAAGTTAGCTTTGTTATTACTCTTAGAAGTCATAAGATAAAAATAAAAATCATTGGTGATTCATTAATGAGGCCCAGTTCATGGCTTCTCTCTTCCTGGATGTTGAAATATTTACTGCTCTTGCTGGAAGAGCAATGAATGGTCCAGCTGGAGTCTCTATAAGGTATGGCTGCTCAGATAACGAAAACAAAACGCTTGACAGAAAAGAGATTGTTTATGCTTTCCTTTTATTGCTTACTAAAGGCCAACATTCTACTTTAGAGAGATCAATATTCTTGAATTGCAAACTTTTTAGAAGCCTGAAGGAAATGGATCAGGCTAAATGTTAACCCTCTCTCTGGTGGAAGACAGGGAGGTAGCCTTCACTTTGCAATCTAATTTTGCTCTGCTTTAGAAGAAAACAAATAATCTCTTAGGAGCCCCAGAGGAGACACATGATGTAGAATTGACATGTTTGCTAGTGTTCAAAGGCCCCTGGTTGTGTTTTCCAGCTCACTGAACTGTGAATGAAGGATCTCTTTATTACACTTCATTCTTAAAGCTTTGGCCTCACCACCATTTCCTCAGGGTAGCCTTCTCTCATGCCCAGAGCAGAGTCCTTCCTAATTCATGACTTTTGTGATTTCCTGTCTTCTTTGATACACTCCCTGTATGTTGAGACAATTCTGTCTTGTTTTCAAAACTGGTGGGAAATCACTCAATAACCACATGTATTGAAGGGCTGAGTAGATGCCCTCATCTTTGAAATGGGTCTTTTTGTTATTTGTTTGTTAGCATTTCCTAAACATCATAAGCTGGTCTGGGATATCTATAGAAAACTCTATCTTTTGCCCACAGCCTCACTGAAAGACATGCTTCTGGGATTCTGCCCACTCACAGCTATTCTCAGATCAAGTAGTGATGGAGGGAAAGCAATACTCAACTTCCAGACAAGTTGTAACTTTGGGATAAAGTTATATAACAGTTTTCAACGTGACCCACGTGGTGCTCCAGTTCAAGTATTGCAATCTACAGCCCATGCAAATCTGACCCATGACTTGTTTTCTTTAATCTCTGAGCTGAAAACATGGTTCACCTTTTAAACTGTGGGAATAAGATCAAAAACATAATAATGTTTCATGACATAGGGATTTGTATGAAATTTGAATTCCAGTGTCTATAAGTTTTACAGGGTCATATGGAGGTCATTTATGACAGTGTATTGAGAGCTAATTTTGCACCATGCTTTGGATTCAAACTTTTTTTGACAGACTGATTGTCCCCAAAGCTTAACATTCTGACTGTGTTGAAGTCTAGAGGAAAGAGTTACTGATCAATCCTTTAGATAATCACTATAAAAAGAAAGTCAGCCAGACATTGGTGGTTCATACCTGTAATCCTAGCTACTCAGGAGGCTGAGATCTGAAGATTATGGTTGAAAGACAGACCAGACAGGAAAGTTCATGCCAGAAAACCATAAGTGGCTCAAGGGGTAGAGCTCTCACCTTGAGCTGAAGAGCTCAGGAACAGTGCCCAGGCCCAGAGTTCAAGCCCCACAACTGACCCCCCCAAAAAAGGTAAAAGGAAGTCACAGGTTTAAGCAGAGTGCCAATTTGCCTTTCCTAGCTAGTTTGCAACAAAATGATGTTCAAGTATTGATATCTATTACACTAAAAAACTTTAAAAATTACTTTCCGTACTATTTCAACCTTCAGGATCCAACCTGATGAGCCCAACTTATTCTAGCCATGTGGACTGGAATGGACTGGAATCACATGTTTACCTTTAGCATGCTGGAAGATGTTCCTATGTGGTCAGCACTTGAACACACTCTCTCTAACATACAAAATGCCTTTCTTCCAAATTATGTGTTAAATGTGTATTTGAGAGCACTATTCTAGTCAGTATGTGTGGAGAAATGAGAAGAGTGATAGATGCTGAGACAGGAAAGATACCCATGATTCTATTGTACAGGACATAAAGCCCATGACAATAGTTTGAATGTTATACTGACAAGAACATAGCACCATTAAGCTTTTAAGCAGGAAAGTAATGTGATATTGTCTATATATTTAAATGTTTATGTCAGAGAGTAGAATAAATTGGCTGGCTGGAAGCAATGCAATGGTCTAAAAAGAAGGCTAGGATAATGGTAGAGAAGAGATAAATGGACATATTGAGATTGCATTTTGGAGGAAGATTGAGCATATAGAGGAGGATAGAGAATGATGGTATTTGTTCTAGAATATAGAAGCCTGAAGGAAAGAGATGGTTGATAGGAAAATTCAGAGTCTCTGCTTTAGGCAGAGAATATTTGGTGTTTCTATTAGACATAAAAACAGTATATTAAGTAAACAGCTTGATCTGAAAGCACACTAAAATTTAACTAAAAATTGAACAGGATGATCTTTCTCTGGTTGCCCTAGCAGCAGGCAATGGTGTTAAAACCAAACAAAAAAAATGACAACAAAATAAAGGGTAATATTCCTCCAGGGAAAACACTGCAGGTAATGTCATGTAAAATAAGGTTAGTTGATGGAACACTATACTGTCAGTGAAACAGTGAATAAAAAATGTACTTAAGACACTGTGAGTTTCTGAATGTGACTATTTTAGTTAGAATTCTGGGTACAAATGAATAATTGTACCTGAAAATTTGTAACCACAATCTGATCCTCATGTGGTTTGTGGTTTGTATATATATTGCCTATTTGATCTAGTAAACCAAAACCCACAGACAAATGAATATTTAACTATAGTTATTGGAGTTCTAGACCCAGAAGTACTGGAATACCCTTGGTCATACGAATTCTCTTGCACACAGCAATTATAAACGCTGGATGAAATATTTTCAAAACCACAATGATTAGAAGTTACTGAAGAATGAAAACACATTTGATCCTTAAAAGAGAGAAAAGGCACACTGGATGAGAACTACAATTATATCAATTTTCTTTTGAAAATCATCTCAAATCACACATCATGGGAATGGTTAGAATTTAAGCAGGGAAACCTTACCACTTGTTTGGGAATTATATGTCAAAATACAGAGTTCATGGCTGTCACAAAGATTTTAAATTAAGGAGAAAAAAACCTACTAATTGGTGGGAGGCAGAGTAAAGATGCTACAGTTTCATAGAAAATACCCACATGGGCCAGAGTTTGGCCTAGTGGTAAGAGTGCCTGCCTAGCATACACGAAGACCCCGGTTTGATTCCTTGGTACCACATGCATAGAAAAAGCCAGATGTGGTACAGTGGCTCAGGGTAGAATTCTAGACTTGAGGAAAGCCCAAGGACAGTGCTCAGACCCTGAGGTCAAGCCCAGGACTGGCAAAAGAAAAAGAAAATACCTACATATACTGAGCAGATCTAGAACCCCTACAGCAGCACTCTAAGAGCCTACAAGAAATCATAAACATAAAGGATAGAAAAATCTCCACAGAATTAACTGATTCCCTGAAGAGAGTTGGACTCTCATCAAATTGCAACAGTCTTATCACTTACCACCGAAGTCCTAGAATGTCCATAACTGAAGAAATTTATATAATGCCCTGACAATCAAGATCTGCTCCAAGACCCACAGGAAACCTCAAGAACTGGAGCCCCAGTAAAGTGAGATAGTTCTGCATATAAAGGCACTAAGCAGACACATTGCACTCAAGAACAAAAGAAAACAGCATTTAGCATAGAACAACAGATAAAATTGCTATAATGAGAAGTTTGGAAAAAAAACAAAATCAAATAAACAGAACTCATAATTCAGGGAGAAGGCATTCAACCAGAAATAGATTATAATGCAAATTTTACTTAAAATGCAAATATAATACAAATTTGAAGGCAAAATTGACAGAAATGAATAGATATGGTTATATTCCTGCAAAGAAGCTGTACAAAAAACAAAAAGGTATAAAAAGTAATTTAAACTTAGGATGGAATGTATAAAGCTTAACAGCAAACTAGAGATGGCTAAAGAAAAGCTGAGTCTGGTATTGTGTGTTTATAATCTCAGTACCCAGGAAGCTGAAGCAAGAAGCAAAAGGATCATAAATTCAAGGCTAGTCTTGTCTACATAGCCACTAGCTATTGGCATATAATCTATATCTAACAAAAAAGTAATCTATCGACACATAATTCTGTATGTAACAAAAATCTGCGAATGGGAAACTGAAATGATGGATTTCATCTGTATTTATGACTAGCAGACTTGAACTAGCAAAGAGAGGGCAGGAAGAAAATGATACAAGATGGAAACTTAGTTATTCAGGAAGAATGAAGAAGTGGATTATAAATATGCAGGTGAATGTGAATAAACCTTATTTTCCTTTTCTTAACTTTTTAAAAATATTTTTTCAGTCATGGGGCTTGAACTCGGGGCCTGGGCTCTATCTTTGAGCCTGTCTGTGCTCAAGGCTAACCCTCTGTCACTTGAGCCACAATGCTACTTCTAGCTTTTTCTGTGTATGTGGTTCTTTGGAATCTAACTCAGGGCTTCAAGCAAGCTAGGCAAGCAGCCTACCACTAAGCCATATTCCCAACCCTTCTTAAATTTTTTAATAGATGATTGAAAATTTATTTTAAAAAATTCATAATCTGAGTGTTACTAAAAATACATCAGATACTCATTATAATAAAAATGCAAAATGACAAAAAAGATAGTAAATAAACTGACAAGAAAATAAAATTGCATCATTACAGGGTTTCTAAATTTACCATAAAATGACTCAATAAACAATGGGTGCATATTGAACCTGGTGAGATAAATAATAGAAGTTATTCAATTTGAGAAAATAATCTCCAAAAAGGAAGAAAGCCTCTGGGATTTGCAAAACAATACCCAAAGCACCAATGTCATGGTAGATAACTTTTGTCACTATGATCAAAGATCTGAGAAAACCACTCCAAGGAAGAAAGATGTATTTTGATTCTTGGTTTCCTCATCCATGGTTTTTTGGCTCCATGGTTGGAGGCCAGTGGTGAGACATACTGCTGTGACACAGGGGAAATGGTAACACAAAGCTTCTGTCATCAGGATAGCCAGGAAGGAGAAGGGAGGAGAGGAGGAGGAGAGAGATGACATGAGGGAGAGAAGGCAGAAGGTAAAGACCAGAGGTAAATGTGCAATATTTATGAGCACACCCTCCTGTGACTTACTTCCTCCAGCTGGGCCCACCTCCTTTTGTCACTTTGTGTCAATAATAGCATGATGTTATGAATGCAGCTATAGATTAATACATTGATTAATCCATAGACCATGAAATCCAATATTCCTAAAACCTCACTTCTGGCTATTGCATTAGAAATCAAGCTTTCAGTACATGGAGTTTTTTTTTTAATATTTCCTATCCAAATCATAACAAAGGTATGTGGAGTTGGAGCTTCTGCAGAAGAGTGAAAAGGGAATGATAAAGAAATAGAGAGCCGCTGAAATAAAATAGCTGCAGAAATACTGTGAAACCCTTTAATTTATAATTCAAAAATCTCAATACATCCAAAAGAAACTAAAGATAAAGGAAACGCTAGTAGGTACATCATACTCAAATATCCAAAAACCAAAAATGAAGAAAAATACTTGACAGCAGAAAGAAAATAACATGCAGCATGTGAGCAGTATGGCTGGTGAAGAGATAGTATTTCAATAGGAGTAATACAAAATGGAAGATGTGACCATGTCACATTCAAAATACTGAAGCAAAAGAAAGCCCAAACTGTAACCAATAATTCCATATTCGTGAAAACTATCTTTTAGAATTGAAATGTTAAAAAAAGACATTACATAGTGAACCACAAATGCAATTACACTCTAACTTCTACTCCAAAATGGACCAAAGAAAATCTTTTAGATGATTCTTTCATTGGTAACCTGATCTTTAATAAAGGAATGAACTTATACAGATGCGGGCTATCTGACCACATGTGTATATGTGTCTATATGTGTTTCTCTTCAACTGTATGCATTTTGGGAAAATCTTTTTACATTTCATCAGCAGTAATCAAAAGTTAACTTTCAGAAATCGTGATAAAGATGCATGTTGCAATCTCTAAAGCAATCTCTAAAAAGAACTTGAAGAAGTGATAATAAAGATGTCAGCAACATGTACTTATGCTGACTGGCTTTTGGGCAAACAAAAGCCTTTGATTGTGAATGAATGATGGCCACTCAATATTTTATATTAGAAAATTGCCTGAGATGGTTGCCAGTAAACTCTTTTTTTGAGAAACAACTGTGAGCTTGTTATTAATCACTGATTGAAACTGTACCATTAAATGACACAGACTATTTGAGATCTGAAATAAAATATGCAATGGATTGTGTCAGAAAAAGACTCCAGTTGAGAAGTAATGGCCCAGAAGAATTGCACCAAAAGAAAAGTAGGTAAATTCAAACCAGCTGGGAGCTAATGGCTCTCCTATCTGTAATCCTAACTACTTTGGAGGCTGAGATCTGAGGATTATGGTTTAAAGGTAGCTCAGATAGGAAAAAAAGTCAAATGAAAGCACAAGTCCCTGAATTTAAGCCCGGTACTGGGATGGAAGAAAGAAAGGAAAGAAAGAAGGAAGGAAGGAAGGAAGGAAGGAAGGAAGGAAGGAAGGAAGGAAAGAAGGAAAGTGTATTGAAGAACAGGATTCAGAATTCAACTAAAGAGCCACTGCAAATATGAGCAGGTTGCTTTGAGATCTATATAGTCTCCCTAAAAAGCTAGTAAACCCCACACCCCCACAAAATTAATATTGAAGGAATCAGAGGATTACAAAAAAAACAACAACTCTGAAATTTACCAAAAGGTAGGCTGAAACTCAGTTCAAAAGGGCTGTGGTGTGGTCAGACAATGTTTGAAAAGGGGTCAAATTAGTCCACATAATTGACAGTATTCAGGATGACATACATCAAAGTACCAGAGAAACAAAGTGATTTTGACAAAACAATGTTGCAAGAATTGATTTTGCTCTGAGTACACAATCCATGAATTTATAATGTTGTCTAAAATATAGGCCCTAGAGGACTGGAAAAAAATTTTCATGAGCATGAAGAGTACGGAGGAGTTCCTTAGCCTGAACTGAGGCTAAGTAGGGAAAATGAGCATGAAAGCTTACTTCACAATGAGCTCTGAGAAAGAGAAGGTTTACAGGAGGCCATGCAGGACCTGGAGAAGCCAAAGAACTGGCCCAGAATACCTGCTTAGTTCTAACGTTTGCAACAAGATACTTCACTCCTCAGAACCCTAATTTCTTTACATGATCGCAGTTAATCTTTGAGATTTCTTCCTTTCCCCCCATTTTCTTCTATGCTGTGTATTCATGCCTTATGTATGTAACCCTTGTTACTCTGGAGGCTGAGATCTAAGCATCGCAATTCAAAGTCAGCTTAGGCAGGGAAGTCCATGAGATTCTTCAATAAATTACTGAAAAAAAAACCAGAAGTGGATCTATGGCTCAAATGACAGAGCACCAACCTTGAGCAAAAATAGCTCAGGAACAGCACCCAGGCTGTGAGTTCAAGCTGGAGGACTACTCTCCAGCAACATAAATTTGATTTTTTACTGCCAAGGAAGTAGCTTAGACAAACTGTTGGAGTTGTTAAGAGAAAAGCCATGGCATATGTGTGCACACAGCACTACTTCTACTATGGCAGTTCATCTAAGGGTGTGGTATAAAAAGAGAAACCATACAACAGACAAAGGCCTCATGTCTAAAATATATCAACAGCTCAAAAAATTGAATCACTCCAAAACTAACCTCCAAAGTAACAACCATCCCATTAAAAGATGGGCCAAAGACTTAAAGAGAGTCTTCTCTGAAGAAGAAACAAGAATGGCCTATAGACACATGAAGAAATGCTCAACATCTCTGGTCATAAAAGAAATGCAAATCAAAACAACTCTAAGATTCCACCTCACTCCAGTTAGAATGGCCAGGATCAGGAAAACGAATAATAACAGATGCTGAAAGGGATGTGGCCAGGAGGGATCACTACTACACTGTTGGTGGGAGTGCAAACTCGTTCAACCACTATGGAAAGCAGTGTGGCAGTTCCTCAAAAGACTAAACATAGAGCTCCCCTATGACCCAGCAATTCCACTACTTGGCATTTACCCAACCACCCAGAAACAAGAGCATACTAAATCCACTAGCACAACAATGTTCATTGCTGCACTATTCACCATAGCAAAGATATGGAACCAAACTAGATGTCCCTCAGTTGATGAGTGGATCAACAAGTTGTGGTATTTGTACACAATGGAATTCTATGCTGCTGTCAGAAAGAATGACATTGCCCCATTTGTTAGGAAATGGAAAGACTTAGAAAAGATCATATTAAGTGAAGTAAGCCAGACTCAAAGAACTTAGCCTCAAGAAACCTTGGGCTCTAATAGCAGAGATTTGCAATAGAGCAAAACCTTGATACATAAGGCCATATAGTAGGACGCTAAATGAAAGGATCTGTAGGATATAGAAACATAAGACATATAAGGAATGATTGTTGTTCTTAAGGTACTATGTTATCTCTCATCTCTTTTGCTGTTCCTTGGTTATCTCATATTGTTACAGTATCTCACTTTGTTACCTGATATATCATATATATTTGTATTTGGTTATTTGAAATTGGATAGGGAATGGAGGAAAACAAGATGAAGGGTGGGGGTGGGGGGGAGGGAAATGGGGACCAAGACATGTGAAAAGATATTAATGTATGGGAATTAATGCACCATCTATCTGGCAAATATCATGTAACCCTTCTATTAATTACAATAAAAAATATATGAAAAAAAGAGAAACAAATAGATCAGTCAATTGGTGTAGCATCTACCACAAGGGGGCAGTGTGGAGGCAGGTGCAGCCAGCTCCTGTGCAAACACAAGGGCTTGGAAGAGTTGCCCTGTGGTCTTGTGAGCCTGGCCCACAGCAGGTGCCAGGTGAAAAGCAGAAAGAAAAACCAGGGAACAGAAGGCCAGGAAGTTTCCTGAGCTCTAAAACACACTGCCTTTTGGAAAGTTCTGTTTTAAATGTGACATAGAAGTTGCATTCAGTTTTCAGCTGAATAATGAATGGGTTTGAGTCCCATCTACTGAACAGGCTGCTGAAACCAGCATATGTCACACATTTACCATTGCTTTGGGTAAAAACTGGAAATTGGTGAGAGATTTACAGAACGTGTTTTCTGTTGGCTTCTAAGAACTCTGATCTTAGGGAGATGGTGCCCTCAGGCACAGACTCAACTGAGTGCTGGTGACTCGTGTTACTCAGGAGACTGATTGAAAGATCAAGGTTCCAGGCCAGCCTGAGCATTAAAAGTGGAACTGTGTGGCTCCTGTAACAGAGGTGAAAAGGCAAAGCAAGAACCAGAGGCCCCAGGTTCAAGCCCAGTATTCATAGATAAATACATGCTCACACATACATACTGGTACTTCATTTGCAAGAAAAAAATGTGGTTTTTTCCCCTAGAACCATTTTCTTTGCCTAGATGACACTTTCTGATTGCACGAGGTAGAGTGTAGAACCACAGAATTTCCAAGCTAATGGATGAGAAGGCTGAGAAAATGCTGAAGTACCTGCTTGCTTTACTGTACAAGTTCACAGAGAGGGAATGGCAGAACCCTTCAGCTCAGGGCTTTCTGAGGTTTGTCATCATTCTGGTTAACACCTAGTAAAGACCTGACTGAAAGTAAACATTTGCCTGGTTCTTCCATTGGGAAAATTGCCCTTCATTGGCTAGTCTGTCTGGTTTAGGCTTACAAAATAAGCCTAGACCCTTTAAAGAAAAAGGACTCTGGGGCCGGGAGTTTGGCCTAGTGGTTAAAGTGCTTGCCTAGCATGCAAGAAGACCCAGGTTCGATTCCTCGGTACCACATACATAGAAGAAAGCCGCAAGTGGTGCTGAGGCTCAAGCGGAAGAGCTCTAGCCTTGACAAAGTCCAAGGACAGTGCTCAAGCCCTGAGCCCAAGCCCAGGACTGGCAAAAAAAAAGAAAGAACTTTGTCAATGATTTAGAGAAATGCATGTAACTGAAATAAATCTAATTGTTAAGACTTCTGTCTGTGAATATGAAGCTTCAGTCTATGATTTTTAGATGGCTGAACATCATGGATATAGAAAAAGTGGCAAGGAATATGTAACCTAGAGTAATCTAGTGAAAAACAAATTCAAATCTAGGTCCAAATGTAGAGTTGTATTTATTGTATTTAAAAATATGGGCCAGGCGCCGGTGGCTCATGCCTGTAATCGTAGCTACTGAGGAGGCTGAGACCTGAGGATGTGGGTTCAAAGACAGCCCAACATGAAAGTCCAATTAACCACCAGAAAACTGGAAGTGGTGCTGTGGCTCAAAGTAGTAGAGCACTAGCCTTGAACTGAAGAGCGTAGGGATAGCACCCAGGCCCAGAGTTCAAGCCCCACAACCGACAAAAAAAAAAGAAACCTGGAGATTTTATGTCTTGTTGAATTTATGTTTAGAGTTTAGTTGTATGCTCTCCTATGAGCTAAAGGTCTGCCATTTGGGGATGTTTTTTCCCATTGTTTTTTTTTTGTTTTGTTTTTGCTTTTGTATGCCAATATGAGGATTTGAACTCTGGGCCTGCCTCTTTTCCTTTAGCCTTTTTTTATTCAAGGTTGGTATTCTAACACTTCAACCTCAGATTCTGCCCAGTGTGGCTTTGAGACACCAGTCTCAAATCTCAGCTTTCTGTGTATCTAGGAGTTTAGGTTTGAGATATTGTGCACTGATCATTTGGAAGGGGTTGTAAATTGCATTTGGTTGTCTATTTTAATATAACCTATGCATGTACTACTACAAAAACCACTCTAAGTTTTCTATTTTCTTATATATATATATAATCATTAATAGAAGGGTTACATTATATCCATCAGATAGAAGATGCATTACTTCGCAAACATTGATACCCTTTCTCATGTTTTTGTCCCCATTTCCCTCCCCCCACCCCTGCCACTCATCTTGTTTTCCCCCTTCCCTATCCTATTTCAAATAACCAAATAAACATGTATATAATATATCAGATAACAAGGTAAGATACTGTACCAATATGAGATAGCCAAGGGACGGCAAAAGAGATGAAAAATAACAGTACATTAAGAACAATAATCACACATTATGTGGCTTTTGTTTCTGTATCCTGGGGGTCCTTTCATTTAGCGTCACACTATATGGCCTTATGTATCTAGGTTTTGCTCTATTGAAAATCTCTGCTAGGAAAGCCCAAGGTTTCTACTGATTATGACAAATGAGGGAAACCATTTGAGTCTGGCTTACTTCACTTAATATGTTTTTTTTCCAAGTCCTTCCATTTCCTTACAAATGGGGCAATGTCGTTCTTTCTAATGGCAGCATAGAATTCCATTCATTTTGTATAAATACCACATCTTGCTGATCCATTCTTCAACTGAGGGGCATCCGGGTTGGTTCCATACCTTCACTATGGTAAATAGTGCTGCAATGAACATCTAAGTTTTCTATTTTCTATGTTTGCTGAAAAGATTGTGAGCTGAAAGGAAATATAAGTTTCTACTTCCATGGGTTATTTTGTGAAAAAGACCTGAAATGCATTCTTAGACATGCTTTTTGAGAAAGCATACCATTAGTTTGCCCTAAAGCCACCTCACCTCCATATTTTAAATTTGATCCTTTTGTTTCTCATTGCATAGCAATTTGAAATCTAACTCAATAGACAAATAGATTATACCTCCCTCTTGTTACAAGTAGTTGAATCCCAGCCAATCCCAACCTGCTCTTTGAATCATATTCAGATAAGACATATTCAAGCCACCATCAATCAAGTGGTCTCTTTCTAACAACCACTTTCAGCAAATCATTTATTTTTTTGGCTATAAGTATGACCTGCTGTTAGAGTGGGGTGGAGTATCCTGAACCATTTTCAGTTCATACAACAGTCTAATTCTAGAATCACAAAGTGAATTAAGATATACATTGAAGTTTAGAATTATCGTAATTTTTTCTCTTATGGACATTTAGCAGCACAAGTTTAGTACCCCAAAATAGTTTGGCCAATAAAAATTTGTTATACTCAGCTTGGTGGTGAGTGTTTGTAATCTCAGTAACTACAGGGAGAGCTGTGGTTAAAGGACAGCTCAGGCATTAGTCAGTACCCTATCTCAAATACAAGCCCAACCCAGGGGCATGCCTATGTGGTCCCAGCCACTTGGAAGATGAAAGTCTGGGAGTATTTGGGACAAACACAACACAAGATCCCGATTTAAATGAAAAGCTAAAGTGCAGGAGTTGTGACTCAAGTGGAGTGTGTCAGTTCAATCCCTAGAAAAACGGCACTTTTAAAAAAGTGTCCTTAAACCAGGATAAGAACAAACTCATTGTGTTTATAGCCTCTTCATGAAGAGCTTCCAACAGTATGCGTGTCTATAGAACAAAGCAATCTCTTTGAACCCCAGACACCTACCATCATTCAAATATGGCCCTGAAGAAGACATGGCACCCTAGCGAGAGTGTATTGTCTTTTAGAAGTTCAAATATTACCCAGGTGCTTGTAGCTTACATCTGTAATCCTTGCTACACAGGAGGCTGAGATCTGAGAATTGCAGTTTGAAGCCTGACCAAGGGGAAAAATCTGTTAAGACTCTTTACCTCCAGTCAACCAAAACTACTGTAAGTGAAGCAGGTCTCAAATAGTAGAGCACCATCCTTGAGCAAAAAAGCCCCAGTACTGGGGCTAAAAAAAACAACAAAAAAGTTCAAAATGTGTCATCTTGAATGTGAATCTTTTTCAGAAATTCCGAATCTAGATAGAAACTATATTTCCTCAGTATTAGATGAGTCAGGCTTCATTGTTTTGCAATAGTACAGATGATAAATAAGAAGCAATAGCCACAATCACTGTAGTTATAAGAAAAGTGGTCAGGGCCATTTCCTGCTGCCTCTTCAGTAATACCATTGTTCATATGACAGATCCATTTGTCATGGCCCTCATTCATGCTCTGAGGAGAAGGCTGTGTGTACTTTGCTCGGGCAAAACTGTTGTCAGCTGTTGGATATTAGTGGGGAACTTTTTCAACCTCTCGACAGTCAGCAGAAAGTCATTACAGGCTTCAAGATATATTACTTTACTTTAGAACTATGTTGAGTAATGTTTTCAGATTTGTTGGGGGAAAACTTTTTAATTTTTTTTGCAGTTGCATCACTCAAATGAGAATGTGTGCCTGGTTCCTCTGGGCAGAGAATGGCAAGGCATCCTTTCTCCGCAGCATGGAGGATTCACTGCATGCCAGCCCTCACCTCTGGGGTGTGTTCCAGTGAGGTGGGGTTGTTTCTCCTTGACTCTGTGTGTCCTTTCTTCAGGAGAGACAGGAAGAGGAGAGACAAGAAGAGGAGAATAGAAGAGAGGGTGCCTTCTCCATGCTTTGCAATACACATGGTAGGGCCAACCAGAGTGTTTGAAATAGGTTCATTGCATCTCTGACCGGAAACTGATGGCTTTATACGTACTTACCTGGCCATGACTGACCTTCCATGATTCCATGATTGGATGCTCCAGTAGCTATGTGTTTTTCTTGTTGTTCCTACATTAATACTCAAACCTAACAAAATCTATGCCTATGTTCCCTTTCTCTCTCCTCCCTCCCTCCTTCTTTTCTTCCTTCTCTCCCTCCCTCCCTCCCACCCTTAATCCTTCCCTCTCTTTCTCCCCTGTCTCCACTCTCCCTCTCTCTTTCCTTCCTTCCCTACCTCCCTCTTCTGTCTGTCTGTCTGTCTGTCTGTCTGTCTGTCTGTCTGTCTCTGCCAGTAATAGATTTTGAAGTGAAGGCCTGGGCACTATCCTTTGGCTTAGCTTTTTGTGCTCAAGGGTGACACTTCATCACTTGAATCACACTGTTAACATATACTTGTTAAGTGGTTAATTGGAGATAAGAGTCTCACAGACTTTCATGCCTGGGCTGGCTTTGAACCATACTGCTCAGATCTTAGCTTTCTGTATCGCTGGGATTACAGGTAGGAGTCTAGTTATTCGTCAGGGCCAGTTATTCACCCATGTTTTGTATTTTTACCAAAGGGAGGTCACTGGTCAGCTAAACTCATTTTGCTGCCTCGTGAAGTAGAGCCACAGAGGAATTGCCAGTGGAGAATAAGTACTCCCTAAGAGTAGTTGTCATCCATTTATGAGAGCTGCTATATCAACACCCCAGCTGTTTACTCCAGGTGACACACCTCTAGCTTCATGTTGGTCATTGGCTCCTACAATGCCTTAGGACCCTGACTGGTAACTGATGATAGTTACTTATTTATTGGCTACCTTAACTGCTGAGTATCAGGTGTCTGTGGTGGCCCTCCCCATAAAATATATATGTATCAATCCTCGAACTAAGACAATGCAGATCAAATAACTTCTAGTGATAATTGGGAGGTGGTAGAGTGATTTCTGAGAAAAACTTCAGTCTGTCTTTTGTCTTCTGCTTGTACATGTTGTAGCCCTCACAGTGTGGCCAGCACAGAGGATGTGAGAACAGTCTCCCTGATTCACACGCAGCATTATGTACTCACATTTATTTCTAATGCTTTTCCCATCATCTGATTGAACAAAGGTTTACATGTCATTTGCTATGTGTTAGATCTATAATTTGCTATGTGTTAGTGCCAGTAATCTATGGGAAGTATTTAGGAAAGGAGGAAATTTCCTTGTAAATGCTTGTAATATTGTATTCTCTACTTAGACCTTTCCTTCAGTTAAAGCTATATTTTCTTTGCTTAAAACATCCAAGGTCTCTCTATCTTTCTGATGGCACATGTGTTTGAGCTTGCAGTTTATAAAGATTTTACGTAAATAGACTCCATTCAATTATAATCTTAAAGAAAAACCAGGTAATATTAATTGTGTTTCTCTTACATTGTTTAAAATATGTTCTATGGAAAGAGAGCCCAAATAAATATGTCTTATATAATGGCCAAACAGTGCTCCTTAAACTTAATGGCTCTGGATGAAATTTACTTGCCACTTTCATATGCACTCATAGTTTATTAAAACCATCTCAAGCCTGCGCTTCATCTTTTAGGCATTCATTATTTAGCAACACTAAACAACATGAGATGACTAGATCTGATCTTCCTCTTGGAGGTTTCCCCTTTAGCATTTTGGGCAGGATACAAGATGAATTCCATTTTGAATTTGGAATAGCAGATGATCTGTAGGTTTCAACCCTATTTTAAGAAAAATAAATTAGCAGGGGAACCACATGCTTATTGATAGCTGGGCAAGACCACAGAAAGATGAGGGTCTTTCTTTTTTATTAGGAATGCATCCCACTTTGCTTACATTATTTTATGGTATTAAGAAGCAGTTCCAGGGGCCGGGAGTTTGGCCTAGTGTTTAAAGTGCTTGCCTAGCATGCATGAAGACATGGGTTCGATTCCTCAGTACCACATACATACAAAAAAGCCGGAAGTGGTGCTGAGGCTCAAGTGGTAGAGCTCTAGCCTTGAGAAAGTCCAAGGACAGTGCTCAGGCCCTGAGCTCAATCCCAGGACTGGCAAAAAAAAAGAAGCAGTTCCATATGACGGAACCATCTAGGTGATTTTTACTGGAAATCCAATGTGTTTCCAAGACCACGTTTAACTGTTCAAGCTCCATGGAATTTGGTGAAGTTTTATACCTAACAAAATTATTTGCTATTCTTCGGTTTATGAATACCTTCAAGTGAATGAGAAAGACAAGATGGATTTCTTATTTATCTGGATTTTAAAGAAATATGTAAAAATAAAAAAAAAACTGTTTTGGGCATTGGTGAGGGTAGGAAGCCTATGATGTGAGTGGTACAAATATGAAATGGAAACTATTTTTTTTGCCAGTTCTGGGCTTGAGCTCAGGGCCTGAGCACTGTCCTTGGACTTTCTCAAGGCTAGAGCTCTACCACTTGAGACTCAGCACCACTTCCAGCTTTTTTCTATGTATGTGGTACTGAAGAATCGAACCCAGGTCTTTGTGCCTATGAGGCAAGCAAACACTGTATCGCTAGGCAAAACTCCCAACTGGGAAACTTTTTATTATGCATTTTTCCCCTATTGTTCTTCTCTCACAGTGTTTTGGTTCATGTAGGAAAGAGACATTTTTTATGATACAGAAAATTATTAAAGGTGATTTTTGTACTTTATCATTTTTTAGTGAGGGAAATAAAGGAGAACAATTCGGTAGAAAGGAATAAAAAGAGGCAAACATAACATGTGGGATATAATACTTGGCCCATCGTGGCTTTTCTTGTTCTCATAGTGCCTCAAATTTCTTCTTATTCCCATAATGCTCTAGGTGTCCTGTCAGCCAATGAAAAGAGTTAAGAGGAGCCTGGAGTCTGGCCTAGTGGTATCATGCTTGCCTAGCATGCCCAAAGACCCAGGTTCGATTCCTTGATACCACATACATAGGAAAAGCAAGATGTGGTGCTATGGCTCAAGTGGTAGAGCTCTAGCCTTGAGAAAACCCACAGACAGTGCTCAAGCCTTGAGTTCAAGCCCCCAAACTGGCCAAAAAAAAGAGTTAAGGAATGGCAAGCACAAGTCATCAAGCAATCATAGCAAAGCCTAAGGGAGGAGATATGGGAGAAACACTGAACTAAAAAAGCAGCTCTCTGAGAAGACTCCAGTGGATTCCACTTTGGGCCTTTCTCTATAGAATCAGACTACTCTCTTTTCATGGATTTCTTTTCACTTTCAAACCTTTGCATGCTTTAAACACTTTCCTGCCTCTTAAATGTTTCATGGACAGATAAAACAAACCCACCCCTAGAAGGCATCTTTAAAGCCTCCTTCTGAAATATAAGCAGAAGCTAAAGTATGTGGTTTTTGGAAGAGCCCTAGCTAGGAGGTGGGCCAGGCTGTCTGACAAGTGAGATTCCAGGAAGAAAGACAAAGCAAAACAGACATAAGGTGACATAAAGATATTAGGAAGATTATTTTACTGTTACAAATTAGAGAAGGGACCTCAGGAAGAAGGAAGGAAAGAAGGAAGGAAAGAAGGAAGAAGGAAGGAAAAAGGGAAAGAAATGACAAAATGAGGCTAGAAAGGATGGAAAGGGAGGAGGGAAGAGAGGAAGGAAGAAAGGAGAGAAAGGAACAAGAAAGGCAGGACGGTGTATAAGATATAAAACACTAATTATATGTAAATGGTCACAGAGCTGGAAGGAACAAAAGTTTGAGCCTGCACTAAAGAGTGTTATCTCAAATGAGTCTCTCTGGGAGATAGGAATGGGAAGGGGCTGTGTTGTAATAAGTGACACAGATTGCTCATGGAGAAAGCCTCTTTTCCATAAATATTTTAACTTTCCCTAAATACCTGTAGTGTTTTACTTGCTGACCTTGGCTTTCTATGGTTCCAGTATAATTCATCACCTTCTAAATGTTTAAAAAAGCCTCCTTTCTTGAAGGAGGTAAACTCATCAGACCCAGAGTCTGTGTCTCTGTGAGCAGATATGGGGCTTGCAGGTGCTGGCAGCCACTATTGGATGGGAACAGCTGCTGGCAGAGGCCACCATGGAAGCAGTGGCATCAGGCTCCCCAGAGGCCTGGAGGCCTCAATGGTTAACGCATAGTTTGTAAATGCACTTGCTTTCACGAGCAGCCATCAGGATGCATTATTAATGCTTGAGTGCAAAAGACAAGAGGCTTTTGTGGTTTAGGCAGTACACTGCATTTCCACTTAAGAGAGGGCTATAGTAAATACAAATTGATGATACAGGCAATAGTAATCACAAAACCACAGCACAGGCAGCCTGACAAGAGAGATCTGGGGCCAATTTCTGGCTAATTCAATGGTAAATGTTTGCCTTTAAAAGTTTTCTAGCCTGGGTACATGGGTATTCCCACATATTTTTCTCACGTCTGTAATATACAAAGATCTCTGATTTCTCTGCTGTGGTTCAGAAAAATGGATTTGTTCTATAGATATAATTGGCTCATAAACTAAATTCTGTTTTATTTTTAAGCCATGTAATTAAAATATTATAAATCAAAATAATTTTTTAGTATTTCCAATAATAGGAATATGCTGATCTTATTTTGACACGTTTTTCTTAACTATCTTGTCCTGAGGGAACTTGATAGGATAAAGACTAAGATTCTTATCAACTCATGTATATGGGTGTCCTACAGAGGTAGTGTGGACAGGCAGGCCTCAGTTCATAAATCCTTGATTTATTAGTTACTGTTGGGGTCCTTCGTCCCCGGGCCCTCTTGACTAGTAGGAGGGATGGGGAAAAACATGCCCCGACCAGGACGAGCCATGAGAGGAGAGGGCCCACTGTCCTCCCGCACTCAGCCTTTTTCCCCAGGGGCACGAACAGAGACGCCAAGCAGCTTCATCAAGGCAGGAAAATCTCTCTCTCTATTCCCCAAATCCCTCCTCCTTATATTCGGTGCCATAGCCTATCAGCACAGCAGGTGAGCAGGACAAAGAGGTCCACGTGTTTACCCCTACTACGGGTCTCAGCAGAAAGTTATTAGACATGGCGTTACTCGGCCCCCCACAGTTACCAGGCAGTACAGCTTAGTCTTTTCTAGCTGGCTTCCTCATTGCTAAATCTACAGACACAGAAGCCATTGCATGAGTCAAGACCATTTCAGCTGTTGTTTGGATAAAATGAATTCTGTGAGCTGGCCAAGCAATCTACTCATCGCGTGATTATCTGTAGGGAAAGGATCTGCTTGCAAATTATTAAAGTATAATCCATTCCTAAGTTGGGGGCTCCATTTGATGTAAATGTATTCTTACCCATCAGCCAATTATCTATAAGCTAATTTATAAATATGCCATAGGAGTATTTCCTCCCTGAAGCCCTTGAAAGAATACTAAAGGTCAAAGCACTGAAAACCAAGCAGAAAGTCCCATGTGGTTTTTCTCAACAGACAGCAGAGATTTTTCACCAACTAATTTCACGTTGTAATTCTTTCAGAAGCTACAGTATTATGAATATAACATTTATAAATTATTATAAATCATTCTCTCATATTTGTCATAATCTTTTACATGTCTAGGGATCAGTCATACACATTCTCTCTTTCTTTCTCTCTCTCTCTCTCTCTCTCTCTCTCTCTCTCTCTCTCTCTCTCTCTCTCTCTCTCTCTCTTCTCTCTTTCTTTGTCTCTCTCTCTCCTACAGCTACCATGAGTATAACCAATTGGTGAACAAGGAAGAAATTTGTTGGTAGTGTTTTTTTGTTTTGTTTTGTTTTTAATATTTTTTATTGTATTTAATAAAAGGGTTACATGATATTTGCCAGACGGAAGGTGCATTATTCACATACATTGATACCCTTCCACATGTCTTGGTCCCCATTACCCTCCCCCCCACCCCTGCTCTTGGTTTTCCCCCCTTCCCTGTCCAATTTCAAGTAACCAAATACAAATGTAGCCAATATATCAGATAACAAAGTGAGATATTGTGACAATATGAGATAACAAAGGAACAGCAAAAGAGATGAGAGATAACATAGCACCTTAAGGACAGCAATCATTCATTATATGGCTTTTGTTTCAATATCCTGGAGGTCCATTCAATTAGCTTCATACTGTATGGCCTTATGTATCAAGTTTTTGCTCTATTGCAAATCTTTGCTATTAGAGCCCAAGGTTTCTACTGGTTATGATGAATGAGGGAAACCATTGAGCCTAAGTTCCTTTGAGTCTGGCTTACTTCGCTTAATATGATTTTTTCTAAGTCTTTCCATTTCCTAACAAATGGGGCGATGTCGTTTTTTCTGACAGCAGCATAGAATTCCATTGTGTACAAATACCACATCTTGTGGATCCATTCATCAACTGAGGGACATCTAGGTTGGTTCCATATCTTTGCTATGGTGAATAATGCTGCAATGAACATTGATGTGCTAGTGGATTTAGTATGCCCTTTTTTTTTTTGGCCAGTCCTGGGCTTGAGCTCAGGGCCTGAGCACTGTCCTTGGGCTTTCTCAAGGCTAGAGCTCTACCACTTGAGCCTCAGCAACACTTCCGCCTTTTTTCTATGTATGTGGTACTGAGAAATTGAACCCGGGTCTTCATGCATGCTAGGCAAGCACTCTACCACTAGGCCAAACTCCCGGCCCTGTTGGTAGTGTTTTTGTCTCAAGCAAAATTTGGCATATTTTAAAGTTAAGTCATGCTTTTTTCAAAAAAGACTACGAATACTAATCTTTACTCTACTTAAGTTACACATTGCCTTCATTTCCTTCAAAACAAAAGTTTGTTTAAACGAAAACTTAGGTAATACATTAGGGAAAATGTCTCCATCAATTTTGTAAAATCAATTTTGCAAATGAGTTGAAAGGTGTTATGTCTGGGCTTTACCTTTGCATAGACCATAGAAAAGTATAAGAATCTATACTCATTTCTTCATTCAGAGTATGGATGGCGTCAGAATTTGGTGGTTGCTCATCTCTGAGGAGAAGTGCCAACATATGTAGGAGTAAAAAATTACATAATTTAGGGTTAGGTTATGTCTTTGCATTCTTTAGTTTTTCATAAAATTTATTTTACTACAGAATTATTGCATGAAATTTTCAGATTAGATCCAGATGTACATCCACAATGTCAAATTGCAGAGAAATGTATAACATATGAAGTAGAATTCTTATGAAAATTATAGAACCACTGGATGTCAAGAACTACAATAGCCTAGATGTTATAAAACAAGGTCATTTTTTTTCCACTATTACTGTGACACTTAGATGAAAAAGAATGAAATACTGGTGCAGTTGGGGGTAAGAACATTTATTGTACAAGGTTTTATTCTATGAAATGTTTGTTTTGTTCCTCTCTAAGAGCCATGAAACCAGGGTCACTGTTTTCACTCAGGATAGAGGACAGAATCCTGCCTCTAATGGGCTGAAAGCTCTTCTTCACTGGGATAATTCTTTTGTGGATTGAGTCAGGATTATTAGACTTCATCAGGTTATTCTGAAACCTAGATAACTTTCTTTTTTATTTTAATAAATAGAGGATTTACATTATAATGGCCAGAAAGAAGGTGCATTACTTCACAAACATTGATACCCCTTCTCATGGTTTTGTCCCCATTTCCCTCCCTCTAACCCCTCCCCTCATCTTTTCCCCCCTTCTCTATCCTATTTCAAATAAACAAATACACATATATACAATATACTAGATAACAAAGTAAGATACTGTAACAATATGAAATAACCAAGAGATGAGAAATAACATAGTACATTGAAGAACAACAATCACACATTATATGTCTCTTGTCTCCATATCCTGGAGGTCCCTTCATTTAGCCTCATCCTATATGGCCTTATGTATCTAGGTTTTGCCCTATTGTAAACCTCTGCTTTCATTTTGAGATTTGTGGCCAGGTGCTTTCAGCTTTCCAGCTTGTTTGAGTTCAAAATGAGGAGCTGTGGACAAAATGTGTGTCCCTAAACTTCACATATTAAAGCTGTTCCCTTTTCATGTGATGGATAGTATTTAGAGATGAGACTCTTGAGAAGTGACTAGAAAGATTAATGATTAGGATGAATGTGACTAGGAGAGTGGAGGCCCATGACAAAATTAGTGCCTTTACAAGCAGAAACAAAGAGGGCTTACTCTTTATTTACCCTTGAGCACAAAAGGACCGAATCACACAGCATATACAGCCATATAGGAAGAAATATCTTCTGCAAGTCAGGAAGAGGGCACTGGTGTCCTGATGTCAATTGAGACAAGAACTTTCTGTTGTTACAGCAAACTTAGCTTACTAAGTCAGAATGAGAAAGGGCAGATGGAATTAAACTTCAAGGTTTAGTCCAGAAGTGTCCAGGATTTAAGCCTTTTGCTGGTAGTCCTATGGAAAGAGAAATGGTCTGAGAGGCAGATGTTCTTTTTATCTCCTTGTAACAATTGACAATAACAGGTTTCCTATCAGACCTTCAGTCAGACTACTGTGTACAGGTTCTCTATAGAACCTGTGACCGACTTTGATAATTAAACTTGAGCTCAATTGTCTACATGACAGTCTATGGCAATATCTAGAGCCTGCAAGAAGAAATAGAATAGCTAAGGTCAGAGACCTTGTTACCAAATCATATCAATTCTTTGAGACAGAAACAAATTCTTGAAAACAGAAATTCTTTTCTCTTTTGGCTTAATCTTGGGTGTACAAATTCAATATGGAACTATTCTGGCAAACCTGTTCAGGCTTCTGCCATGACCTGTTGGGAGAGTCTTTGCTTTTTAATTGTTTCTGTGGAAAAGACAGCCTAAAAGTAATCTTCCTGGAGGCTGAACATTTTTGTATTGCTTGAAAGATGTTAACCAAGTTCCATTTTTTGTGGAAAAGAAAGCCTAAAATATTTTTTTCTGAAAGATAAATGTTCTTTTTTTGTGATTTGTTTCTAAAGTTGAGATTAGAGAAAAGCCCTTTGGTTTTTGAAGAACCATTAACTTCTAAAGAGATCGCAAATAGAGTTACTCTGAATCCTTTTGTACTTGAAAAAAGATGTATTTTCTAAAAAAAATCTTATACCTAATTGGAAGTTTAATTTGTAATCCCTTTTTGTCAGAATTTAGCTCAGAAATGGATATTATAGGTATACATTGTCTTTTCTGGCTTTCCTTTCTTTTTTTTTAAGTCAGCATCTAATGTTTCTCAAGTTTCTATTCTGTTTTGTATTTTCCAGGAAAAAAACCCCAGCATATATCCAGGTCTTTTACTAATCAATTTCTTCTTGTATATTATGGGTACCAGGCCAATTGCCCAGCTTCTAATTTTCTTGTTTTATTTTATCAAACTTAAGGACCAAAAGTTAACAAATATCCCATCATTTATCAAAACTCTGGTAATCATCAAAACTACTAGTCAATTACTCACTCATGAAAAGAATAAAGCCGAAGGAAAAAACTCTACAAATCACCACCTTCCTGTTTATGATGAGACATGTTGAACAAATAAATATTTCATGAAGCTATTGCCTGAGAAGTTATGCCAGTAAGACCAAAAGATTGCATATAAAAATAACATATTATACACTCAACTATGTACTAGAGAAGCTTATTATGAGTGAATTACTTCCTTTTCTCCATCTGTGACCTTTCTGAAGGTAATCACAACACAAGGCTGGCTAAAGACTCACCACTCTCTTTGTTAAAATTCAGCAAGTGAAGTGCTGAGTTATTGTGCACTAAATGTAAATAAAGCTCTGATACTTTAGGGGTGCTGGGTAAGAGAAGACTATATTCTCTATATATGTGGGCCCCTGTATCTGTCAGTAGTTCTTGTCAGAATTTCCATGGAGATTTGGTTTTGGCTTAATCTGGTATGTACAAATTCATTATGGAACTGTTTTGGCAAACCTGTTCAGGCCTCTGCCATGTCCTGTTGGGAGAGTCCAGTTGTCTCAGTAATGTACACTTGGAGAAAATAGGATGAGTTATAAGGTATGGCTGAGAAATGAATCCATGTTGAAAAATGTTTCCTAAATCAGAAATACTAACAAGACACATTTCTTCCAGAGATTTACTCTACTGATTGCAGTTAATTCTGACTAATTGTAAGTTATCAGAGAAAGTTGAAAAAATATCTGGGGGAGAGATTTCACTTTGTTTACTTTTACAGACATGGGCTGTCATTCTGAGTTCTGCAGAAGGTAAATCTCATAAAAGTATAGGCAACTTAGAACCTGACAATATATTTTAAAACCAGCATTTTAATAGGATTTTGTATTTTCCACATTTAAAACAGTTCATTTGAGAAGTTTCAAACCCCATGAAAATAATATATCACCAAGGTAGCAGTGTGGCTTGGTTGAGGAAGCCAGGAAATGTGTCCTGAGACTGCAAACTTAGTGTGCAAACAGTTCCAGTTGTGAAATGGGAGAGCATAGTTAGTGGCTAAGGTCTTACAAGTAAGTCTATTCCACACTGCTACAACTAACGAGCCTAGTGATGAGTGTAATATGTGGTTCTAAGGTTTCTATGAACTGAAGCTTTCTGATTGCTTAGAATTAAATGACGTCCTTAATTTTCCAAAAGAAAACTGGGAAGTCTAATGTACAATAATACCATTCTACTTATCTAAAGGTTAGGGGGAATTTAAGAAGTTATATTTCTTTTGTGAGCTTGTACGGAGCTTAAACTCAGGGCTAGGGTTCTATCCTTTAGCTTTTTCACTCAAGGCTGGTGTTGTACCACTTGGGTCATGATTTTGTTTCCTGCTTTTCATTTGGTTAATTAGAGATAGAATGTCATCAATTTTCCTGCCCAGGTTGGCTTCAAATCTCCATCTTTAAATCTCAGCTTCCTGAGTAGCTAGGATTAGAAGCATGAGCCACCAGTGCCTGGCTACAAGATTCATTTTTATCTGGTGTCTAGGTCATACCTTATGTAGGGGACAGGGTAGTATAGATATGAAATCTACTCCAGGATCCAGGATATTGAAACAAAAGCCATATAATGAATGATTGTTGTCCTTAATGTACTAGGTTATCTCTCATCTCTTTTGCTGTCCCTTGGTTATCTCATATTGTTACAGTATCTCACTTTGTTATCTGATATATTGGATTTATTTGTATTTGGTTATTTGAAATTGGATAGGGAAGGGGGGAAAACCAAGACAGGGGGGTGGAGGGGAGGGTAATGGGGACCAAGACATGTGAAAGGGTGTCAATATATGTGAATTAATGCACCTTCTATCTGGCAAATATTATGTAACCCTTTTATTAATTACAATAAAAAATATTTTAAAAAAAGTACACAGAAAAGAAACTGAAAGCACACTTTAAGAAACTATTTCTTAAGAAAGCAAGCCAGCCATGTATCTGGTAAGAGGCTGCTGTGGTTTGGATGTTAGTTGTCTCCCAATGCCCATTAACCACTTAATCCTTAGCATCAGACAGTTGGGAGATTAGGAGGCCGTCTGGTAACAGGAAATGTCACTCTGTGTGTGTGCATGTGTGTGTGTGTGTGTGTGTGTGTGTGTGTGCATGTGTTGTGTATGTGCACATGTGCCAATCGTAGGCCCTGAAATCCAGGGCCTGGAAGCTGCCTTTGAGCTCTTTTGATCAAGGCTGGCACTCTACCAATGGAGCCACAAGTTTACTTGCTGGATTTTATTTTGGTGGTTAAGAGGAGAAAAGAGCCTTTAAATTTTTCTGGCCTGGGCTGGCTTTGAACTGTGATCCTTACATCTCAGCCTCCTGAGCAGCGAAGATTAAAGGTGTGAACTCCCAGTACCTGTCTTCTCTCTTCTCTCTTCTGAGTACTGGCTAGATGATGAGCTCTGCCACCTCCTGTTCCTACCTTGGTATGTGTCTTCTTCCCCCAACTAGAAGCAGAAAAGCAAGGAATTCACTTGAAAATGAAAAGGGGGTTCACTCAAATGTCTCAAACTGTGAGCCCAAATGAACCTTCTCTTTTACACATTGATTATCTTAAGGATTTATCAACAGGCGGGCCTTATTACTTTCCATGCTGAGAATGTTAGACCTTATATACACAGAAAGAATATTCTAATAGTGAAATACACAGTAAATAGAACTCCCCAGGCAAAGGAAAGTGGAAGGGTGAGTTAAGGTACTCTGGCCAAGAAGGAGAAAATAAGGTGGATTTGAATTGCTTCCTGGACTTCCTTCCAGAGTTCATGCATTGTGGCTGGCTGTCAGATTGTTTCTATGGAAAACTATGCCACACATCAAAAGGAAGTGGCATCCTGATCACTGGAAGCCGGTATAGAGCAGAGTGTGGAAATGAGTACTTTGCCTCTTTTTCTGGCATGGCCAAATGACAAGGGCCCAGTCCTTAGGGCACATCATGTGGCTCCAGTCGGAAGAGATGGAAGAGTTCATGTAAGGCAGTCAGCTAAGCAGCAGTGGTGTTTCCATGTGTGATGCCACATATCCCACTTAAAATTTATAAAGAGTTGAGCCAGGCGCCGGTGGCTCACACCTGTACTCCTAGCTACTCAGAAGCCTGAGACTGAGGACCATGGTTCAAAGTCAGCCTGGGCACAAAAGACTGTGAGACTCTTATCTCCAATTAACCACCAAAAAACTGGAAGTGGCACTGTGGCCATATGATAGAGCACCTTGAGCTGAAGAGGTCAGGGATGATGCCCAGGTCCATAGTTCAAGCCCCACGACTGTAAAAAGAAAAAAAAAGTATAAAGTCGTGGTGGTCTGGTCTTTGTTACTTGATGAAAATAATGACAGAATTGGCTATTGAGGTACACATTTTTGGATGTCATTTTCTTTTCCTCCAGTAGACTAAACTAAACTAAAATTATATTACTTCTACGTTTAAAATAGTAAGTATAATTATAACAGTACTTTGGGACATTTTTATGTTAAATAGATATTTGGAAGTCATCCATGCACATTCACTGAGTAGTTAGTGAGCTACCATTCTGTAATGCAGGCTGTGCTAAGCAGTCAGAACCCAAAAAGAATCTGTGGTGTTGCCATTAATAATGGGAATGAATCTGAATCTTTTGGTTTTAGCTCATTCATATATAAAATAAGAAGTCAGACCTGGTATTTTATGAGATTCTGTGTCACTTTAAAATTTGTATACTTAATAAGTCATAAATCTTTTTAATTTTACATTAGAATCCAGTTCTTATATCCATCTGGAAAGAGTAAGTAGCTTAGGAAATAACTCTTCATCATTTTTCCTTTACTTTTAGCTTTATATATGCTCTAAAAATCTGGCATATACAATATACAAAAATGTTCTATATTTGCTTTCAGAAATCTTATATCTTCAGCTGTTTGTGTGTCTTTGTGTGTGTGTTGTGTGTGTGTGTGATGTGTAAGACAAAGTTTGGATTTGGTACTTATTTTGCTTTTATTTTTTTCTCTAGATATCTGGAAGTAATCATGAGTTTTCTTGGCACTATCGATATCAATCAGTTGACCATATATGTGGCACCATCTTTGAAATTTTTGGTACATTTTCTATGCTTAATACATTATCTAAGTCATCATAGCATCCTGTAAGATATTAATAGAATCAGGAGAGGTCCTAGAAGGCAATTATTTCTACTTTTTCTTTTTTTAAATTTTATTGTTGGGATAAGGGATAGAGGGGTTAAAGTTACATTTGTCAGGTAGCAGGTACATTACTTCTCATACATTGATATCCCTTCTCATGTTTTTGTCTCCATTTGCCTCCTCACTTCCCCTCCCAATCATCTTGTTTTTCCCTATTCCCTTCTCTATTCCAAATAAACAAATAAATGTACATACAATATACCAGGTAACAAAGTCAGATACAATAACTACATGAAGTTAACCATAAGGGAAAAAGAGAAATAACATATGTACATTAAGAACAACAACCACACAAGATAAACTACCTGTTTCCATTTTCTACTTTTTCAAAACAAGTTTGGTTATTCTTTGTATTTTCAAATAAACACAGACACTTGCAGACTCATCCCTTTAATTCCAACTACTTAATAAGAATAGGAAGTGACAACTGGAAAGATCAGAAAAAAATAAGACTTCCTTCTCTGCATCTAAAACAATGAGGAAAATGTAGTGGTGTACATTTGTTATCCCCCTAATAGGAGGCATAAATGGAAGATTTACAATCTAGGATGGCCTAGCAAAGACATGAGACTCTATTTCAAAACCCATTAAAATCAAAAGGGAACATGCATGGCTTACCTGGTAGAGTGCCTGCCTCACAATTGTAAGGCCTTAAGATTAAATACATATAACACTAAAAACAAAAGCATATTATTACATATTTTACCAAGTATATTTTAGAACTAGGTAGTCAGTTTCTATTAAATAAGTCTCATTGTTTTTCTTTTTATCGGACTTGGGTTGATTCAGTTGATCAGAACCAATAACACAACAATATAGGTCCTCCCAATAAACATTTCTAATATTATACTGATCTTTAATTTTTCTCAGTTTTCACTATGGAATTCTTGCTTATATTTTATTAATCTAATTGCTAAGTGCGTTTTTTCATAGTATTCTAAAAGGTTTTTTGAAATTCGATTGAATAGTTATCATAATATATAAAATACAATGAATATTTCATATATTGGCTTTACATTTTGTGGCATTGATAAGTTCGGTTATTATTTCCAATAGTTTTGAAGACCTTTAAAAACTGATGTTTCCTTAATCATACCTTTTGTGAATAGAATTTTACTATTTGATGATAATCTGCATTCCTCTTTCTTTTTCTTCCTTATTGCACTAGCTGATTAAATGTTTGCAGAAACATTTTTAAGAGCAGACAAACTGCCTTATTCCTGAATTTACACAGGACATTGATCACCACTGAATATGTGGTATTTATTTTTCTTTGATTGTATTTATCCAGTAAATAATCTTCCTTTCATTTTTGCTCTCTCTCCTCCCTTTCTCTTCCTCTCCCTCCCTTTTTCTTTTCTGGCCAGTCATGGGCTTGAACTCAGGGCCTGGGCACTGTCCCTTAGCTGCTTTTGCTCAAAGCTAGCACTTTACCACTTGAACCATACTGCCACTTCCAGCTTTTTCTGTGTCTATGGTACTGAAGTATCTAACTCAGGGCTTCCTGCATGAGCACTCTAGCACTAAGCCACATTCTTAGCCCCCTTCCTTCCTTCTTGTGCCAGTACTTCACATTATTGCTTGGTATTTTTTTGCTCAAAGTTGGCCTGCTCCCATTTGAGCTACAATTCTACTGGCCTTCTGCTAGTTAATGGTTGGTGAGAGTCTCAGGGACTTTCCTGCTTTGGCTTGCTTTGAATTGTGCTTCTCAGACCTCAGCCTCCTAAGCAGGTAGGATCATAGGTGTGAGCTACCAATACCCAGCAGAAATTTCTATTTGGTGAAAAAATTTATTATAAATTATTGATGAATTTATTGAAGATCTTGAGCCAATCACATACATTTGTCTTTTATTTGAATTCTATTTGAATTGATTTTTAAATATTAAAAAGCCTTATATCTCTGATAAACATGGCATGGTTATCATATATATGCATATATATTAAACATTTATTACAGATGCATATAACATATTCCAGAACTATATTCCACATTATATACATATAAAATTCATATATGGTACATGTCCATATATAAATATTAATAATGCCTGAACTTTATGCATAAATTTTGTTGTTGTTGTTGCCAGTCCTGAGGCTTGAACTTAGGACCTAGGGGCTGTCCCTGAGCCTCTTTGTGCTCAAGCCTGGTGCTCTATCACTTGAGCCACAGCACTACTTCTGGAGTTTTCTGAGTAGTTTATTGAAGATGAGAGCCCCATGGACTTTCCTGCCTGGGCTGGCTTCAAATATCAGTCCACAGATCTCAGCCTTCTGCGTAGCTAGGGTGAGCCACTCAGGGTCCTGGACCTTATGTATAAAATTTTGAGGATGATTGCACACTTAAATTCATGGTTTGTAGATTTTTGCAATGCATTTGTACTAGGGTAGTGCTCCTTTTGTAAACTGAATTAGAAGAATTTTCTCATCATCCACTTTCTGAAAGAGCTTATAAAGAATTAAATCACTTTATTATTTCTTCCTAAGTATATTTGGGATTTTTTTCTCTTTTTTCTTGGTTAGAAGATTTTCAAGTATTAATTCTCCTAATGGTGAGACTGGAACTCAGAACCTAACACTCTAACAGTGAGCTATACCCTGAGGCCTGAGGGTTTTTAAATTATTTAATTAATTTCCTTAATAGACTTTTTTACTTTATGTATAGTGTAGTCACATATGTATCTTCAGGTGATTACGGGGAGGATACAGAACAGGGAAAAGGGTAAAAAAGTACAGCAGTGGAGATCACTGGTCAATGAAGAAAATGACACTGGTAAACAACTCATAGGTAGGCTGGGAGTTTGGCCTAGTGGTAAAGTGCTTGCCTAGCATGAACTAAGACCCAGGGTTCCATTCCTCAGTACCACATATATAGAAAAAGCTGGAAATGGTGCTGTGGCTTAAGTGGTAGAGCTCTAGCCTTGAGAAAGCCCAAGGACAGTGCTCAGGCCCTAAGTTCAAGCCCCAGGACTGGCCAAAAAAAATTTCAGGACAACTCATGGATAGAGATGGGAAGGAGGGAGTGGGAGAGAGCAAGGAAAAGAAGACACTGCCTGGAAGGAAATGGACTCGTTATCTGACCTGTGTAACTGCTCCATCGCCTTTATAATAACAATAACGTAAATTAATTATAAAAATAAACTTTCCATTTAAATAAAAATCTTGTTTGTGAAATTTGAATCAGTGGTCTTATCTACCCTTTCTATAAAGGTTGACTCATCAACAAGTATTTGTTACACACAGAACTCTACTTAAATATTTGTAGAATCCATGGTGATTTCTTTTATCTTTGACAATGAAAATTTTTGTCTTTTCCTCCTCTTACCTGTAACAGATCAGTCTTAAAAAAAGGCTTAACAATTTATTGATTTATGTTAAGAGATTGAAACTGGCTTCAGTAGTTTTCTCCTTTTTTATATTTTACTTTTCTGAATTAAAAAAAATAATAAAAAAAATTGTAGGGAGCCGGGAGTTTGGCCTAGTGGTAGAGTGCTTGCCTAGCATGTACGAAGACCCAGGTTCAATTCCTTGGTACCACATACATAAAAAAAAAGCCAGAAATAGTGCTGAGGCTCAAGTGGTAGAGCTCTAGTTTGAGAAAAAGTCTAAGGACAGTGCTCAGGCCCTGAGCTCAAGCCCAGGACTGGCAAAAAAAAATTGTAGAAGGAAATATATCAGTGGAGGCAGAATTACCTTTTAAAAATAGATTGGAAAAACAAATGAATAAACAATGAATAAACTTTAATTTTCTCTTCTTTCCTTTTGCCCTTTAAAAATAATAAAATTCAATTTCTGTTAGTCATTTGACTTGGAATATCATATACCAATTATTGCACAGATGTGTAGAGAATGTGTTGCTACATTGGACACTGCAGTATATCTAGTTTTTTAAAAAAATTTCTTTTCTTCTCTTTTTTGTTTTATTTCCTTTACCTACATTGGATTTAACTTTTAAAATAATAACTTGAGTTGTAAGCCCAGAAAGTGGCCAATAGTCCACAAGCATTTAATATAAGGATTGTTTCTTCTGTGCCTTACACATTTTGATATTTTTCATTTTTATGAATTGGGGCACACACTCAACCACTTCCCAATCCATAGCACTCACACATGTGCCTTGCAAGACCATCGCGGCCATGACATCAGCCTCAGCCTCTCCCTGCATGGTGCCATCAACATAGTGAACCAATGTACATAAAATCTGTGGGGTTGCGCAGGAGAGAGATGACAGGAGATGGCAGTCTCTGATGACTAACTTGGGTATGACAGGGAGCTATCACTTGACATGGATATGGGAATGAGAATGTATGCAGTGGTACTGATATTTTAGAGAAGTGAAGAATTGGATTCTTGTGTTTGCTGATTATTGCTACATGAGAGAAACCCTTCTTCCAGGTAAAGAGCAGCTTACAACATCTGGTATTTATGGGTTCCCTACAGGAAAGATATCAATTGGGGAAAGCAGATGCATTTGCAATTAAGATCTAATCGAGTTTATGATAAAGCCACTCTATTATTCAGGACTTTGCAATTAAAAATGCAGCAAAATTTTGCTAGATTGATTTTATTGGCAACATCGGGTTGCATTTTGTAAATGATTCCTAGGAGATGGAGGAACTTAACTATCTGTAGGACCTGGAGGAGCGACTGTTGTTAGGTAGTTTAATCATTGTTAAGTGCTATGAAGCACTGTTAGATACAGTGTTCAGCTTCAATTCTTGACTGTAAACACTCTTCAGTGTGTGTGGATGGGTGTGGGCACACAGGTAGATGTGTGCCCATGTAGATGTGCGAATGAGCAAAACAGCATGAAACTGGTCGGTCAATTCTTTTAAAGGCAGAGACCCTTCCCCTCAGCCTGGCACTGGGAAATGTCAGCTGTGAAGCCTCTCTTCTGTCCACAGCAGGGCTTGCCCTTGTGACTTCACAGCTGTTTGGACACTATGCCTGTCATCAGTTTGAAAACTGCCAGGACTCCTGCCAGTGAAGCCACCACACCGGCTTCGGAGGCCTTGTCTTTGTTTCCTTGCTGGACTTCCTGCACCAGCCTCTTGTGTTCCAGGAAAGGCAGTCCCAGAGGACATACGATGACCTTGAAGCTACTCTCAATCAAGAATAGGGAAGGGGACTCAGGGACCTCCCTCGGGGACTCAGCCTAGACAGTGAGCCATTGGTGAAACCTGGGCAGGGGGAGGGAGGAGCTGGGAATCAATGATGCCAAAAAAATCAAACTCAGTTAATTCTTACTTGTTTTAGCCTCAACATGCATTGACAATGGAAGTTCAGATCTAAGCAGACAGGCTTAGTGACTGTGGACAGTTTCAAGGCTTCCTACTCCACTGTGGTCACCAGCCTAGCTTCCCTAAACACTTGCTTTATGCAATTCTATCCTGGTAAGCACTTTCCTATGGGGCAGCTAAGATGCCACTCATCCATGCATTGACCCCACACTCCACGTGGACTGTGCAGAAATCCTGCAGAGGCCATTTCTCAGTCACAGTATGGTTCCTCTAACACTTCATTTTTTTGCTTTAAAATCACTCGTAACAACTCCAAGGGACATCAGCGTAGATAACACCTTGGGACCTCACAAAAGGCATTGCCCTAAGGGTCTCTCTGTTTGTCTCCCTCTGACTGGATATGTATGTGTCTGCCAGTTTTATGTCACATCATCTGTTAAGGACAGAAGGGGTTCTAAGGACCACAATTTATGATACCCAGAAAGCCCTGATAGACCTATAACTGGACAGTGTTGTTAATTCAAGGTACACTGAAGACTCTTAACCTACTAACCATTCTGACTCAGCAATCCAGTACTCTGTAGGCTCTCATGGCTGACTATGGCTGGGTGCTGGGACTTACTATTTCTGTCCAGTAGTGTGACAGGACTGGCATTCCTCTACTTACCCTGGGGTAAAACATCACAAGTGAAAATTAGAGAGATAGTTTCTGTTTAGCATTTGTTCCTGTCATACTACTGTAAAATTGAAAAGTGGAGCTTTTACTGGAACCATGAGGCTGGAGGCATCCTACCCTGGAGGGTAGGTGTGGACCTGACCCTTGGGTGTTATCTCTGAGGACAAGATCTTCAGTTTTTGGAGTCTGCAACATGAGTCGATGGAGACACATTAGTGTTGAAGTAGCCGAGCAAGGAGTTTCACAGAGGAAATTGAACGAGCAATAATGCACAATTAAGGGAACTGGTGGGTTCGAGCCAGGTGGCTCAGAGATGCTGAGAATGGGCCTCTGTAATAGGCTCAGGGAATGTGGGAGGAGTCTGAGGCATGGGAACGAATTGGTCTTAGGGAGATGAGGGCTCAGGATTCAATCAATACTTAAAAGGGATCTGTGCATGTACAGTCCCATAATTTTCAGTATATATGCGAAAGCTCTCATATGCAAGAAGACATAACAAACTTTTCTGAAGAGGCAAGGCTAAGGACACACCAGTCTTCACTGAGTTAGAATCTGCCTGACCTTTGCTACAGCCTAGAAAAGAAGTTCTAGCCACACAACTGCAAACTAAATACAAGGAGGAGGGTAACAGCTGTTCTATGAAGGAGACAGAAACTTTTGGGTGCACCCCAGAGTATGACAAAGATAAAGGTGGGTTGGGATTTACTGGTAGCTAACCTACCCCCAAACCAGGTTTGGAGTATTGAGTGTTGTGTCCTAAGGAATTCAAGGGATCATGACTCAACCTAAATAATAAAAAAAAAGATAAGGACACAGCAGAGGTAAACACCAAGAAAAATAAAGACACTTAAGACATGGCACTAAAAAAAGCAATGAAAGGGAAAATGGAATGTATGAGGAATGGGTCCGGGCATACCTGAACAGAGGCTCATCAATTGCTCCAACACAGAGGTGTGTTCAGTGAACAGTGGGTCAGGGCTTGGGTAGGACTTGCTCCAATGAATGCTGGTCTTCGTTCTGTATGCCTGGTACAGTTAATCATCTCGCTAATGCAACTGCTTTGACTGTCAGTTGGATTTAGAGATATAAAGTGTTGCCAGTTTGCTAAATTTAGGTCACTGTGACATAGATGTCTATTTCTTTCGAATAACTATTTCTTCTCAATTAATCTGCCTTAGTACTTTTGTCATAAAGCCATGGATACAGATGTAGAGTTATCTCTATTCCTTCCATCAAGTGTCATTTATCATTTTGTCTATCTTAAGTTTTATTTTTAATAATTATTCCTTGAAATTAAGGATGTAACTTCTCCACCTTTGTCTACAACTTGCTTGGGTTTATTTGGTATCGATTGTTTTTCCCCTGTGAATTTTACTATTAACGTGACTATTCCTATCAAACAAAGGGCTTGCTTATGTTTATTTTGACTAAATTTGCATGAAATTGATATATCATGTAGACAAAACTGGAATGATAACAAGGCTTTCCTCCAACCCATACACAAGGAATACATCTCATTTCAGCAATATTTACAATATTCAGTGTGCATTTCTTATATAGTTTTGTATTTTTCCCAACACATTTTATATTACCTTTTCTATATATAGTTGTTTTTCAATTTATGATTGGTATATAGGAATACCACTGAATTTTTGTCCTTGTTCTTTATGTCTATGGGTGGGGTGAGGTGGGGCATGTATCCTGGGACTTGAACTCACAGCCTTTCCTGCCAAGGCTGACGTGGAACTGTGACCCTCATGTCTGGGCCTCTTGAGTAGTTAAAATCACAGTGGCTCAGCCTTTTTGTCATTGTTCTTGTATTCTACAACTTTCCTAGCTTTATTTTTTATTCAGAGAAATGTAAAAATACAATTTCAATTTACTGACTAGGAATCAGATTTTTCTTATTCTTCAGTAAGCCCTAACCTACTTTTCACTATTAATATGTTGGAACAGTCCGTTTGCCTCTGCTCAGGTATAAGAATTGGTATTATCTCTTCCTAAAAGATGCCTTTTAATTTATCTCTATCACCACAATGTGAGAGTCGTATAGTCCTCCATATCCCACCCCCCCCCGTCTCCTTTCTATTCAGCGTATGTTCTAACAACAGTAAGGGCTTGCTTGCTTTTTGTTTTAGATCCCTCCCCTCTTTTTTTTCTGTTAGTTGTAGGATTTGAACCCAAGACCTGGGTGCTATCCTTAAGATAGTTTGTTCAAGGCTGGAGTCCTACCAAGTTGAGTAACAGCTCACTTTTTGGTTTTCTGGTAGTAAATTGGACATAAGAGCTTCACGAATTTTCTTGCCTTGGCTAGTTTTGAACAGCAATTCTCACATCCTAGCCTCCTGACTAGCTAGGATTATGGGCATGAGATATCAGTGTCTGGCTTTTTTAGACCCTTTGAAAATCTTGGTCTTTTAACTGGAAACTGTTTACATTTAATGTGATTATTAGTGTGGCTAGGTTTGTGGCCATGATGTCCTTCTTTTATAATCTTATTTGCTTCTTATCTGTTTTAAAAGTCTTTTATCTTGTCTTTATTGTTTTATTCAATTTGTTAAATGGTTTGTGTATTGCTTGCCTTTTTATGTTATATACTTTATTGGATGTAACACAAATTGCTTAATGGTTGAGTTAGGATTTATACTATATATTCTAAACATATATGTGTTATATATATGTATACACACACACACACACACACACACACACACACATAAAAATCACCATCCAATACTCAGGTCTTGGGTGCTGGGAAATGATCCTGAGGATTTCAAGAATTCACTCTTTTTCCTTTAGAAGTGAATTAATTTGTTCCATATGAAGTTACTTTAAATAGCTGATCTTTATTTAGTTCAGGAGACATTCGGTGGTGTCCATAGGTAATTCTTTCCATCCTGTTGCTGCATTTGAAATTCAGATGCAAAATATAAAGAAGATATCAAGCCAAGGAGGACTTTTAAGTGTCTCATCCAAAGTTAATCTCTTGCCAATGCCATTTGCCTTCCAAAGTAGTAGACTGTTATTAATATGTCAAAAAAGACAAACCTTCAACACGTCCAGGATGGTTTAGAAACCAAGGCCAGAAAAACGAATTGAGGAACAGCTGCTTTTGCTTTATAAATTTTAATTAAAAATTCCAAAGATGTCCATCTTAATTTTCCATTTTTTGCTAGTCCTGGGGCTTAAACTTGTGGCCTGAGAACTGTCATGGGGCTTTTCTCAAGGCCACCTCTCTACCACTTGAGCCACAGCACCACTTCTTGTTTTTTTTTTTCTATATATGTGGTACTGAGGAATTGAACCTGGGTCTTCGTGCATGCTAGGCAAGCACTCTACCACTAGGCCAAACTCCCAGCCCCTGTTAATTTCCCGTTTTTAACTTTTGGCATTCCAAATTTAGAGACAATAATAGTTTTTCAGGTTTCCTCCACTTCCATGAGGCCAGGGTGCATGCTCGCTCACAAATGGAAGTTAGGTGGAAGAACATGCTGAGAAGAATTTTCCTCAGTAAGTATATGTGTTTACCAAGAAAGAGAATCAAACTATTAATGATCATATCTGTGTACATGTATAACAATAATTTAATTCATCACTAAGTATTCACAATGGAATTTTATGCTTCCATCCGAAAGAATATATTGCCCCATTCATAAGGAAACAGAAAAAAATCATTTTATGTAAAGTAAGCCAGACCCAAAGTGACATAGGCTCCATGGTTTCCCTCATTTGTAATAATTAGTATATAGCTTAATAGCTATGTACATATGGCTATATAAAATGAAGCCAAGCAAAATGAACACCAAGATATGGAAACAAGAGGAAACAAGAGGATGTTGTTTTAATGTACTATATGAAGTTATTTTTTTTTCTTTTGTATTTTTTCCTCTATGGTTTATCCCCTGTTGTCACAGTATTGGATTTCAGTACCATATGCATACATCCTTGAAACTCCTCTATACATCACCTTGACAATAACATTAAAATAAACAATCTTATCACATGTACACGAAGATAATATTTTACACTATTTTAAGATAAGGAATAGTTATTTTGAGACGTTAAGGACTTTGCTCAAGATTAAGTGGTAAAGCTAAACTTATAAAGATAAATGCTATCAAAATGTACAATATGGACCAGGAATTTGGCCTAGTGGTAGAGTGCTTACCTAGCATGCACAAAGACCTGGGTTCAATTCCTCCATACCACATACATAGAAAAAGCTGGAAGTGCTGCTGTGGCTCAAGTGGTAGAACTCTAGACTTGAGGAAGCCCAAGGATAGTGCTCAGGCCCTGAGTTCATGCCCCAGGACTGGTAAAACAAGAAGATGCACAATATGATGTCATAAGAGCATCAGATAAAATGGTTACTAAATGGACACAATTAACATAGCTGTAATCTCACATTCTTCTCTTAAGTGCACATTTAACAAAAGTCCTGAATAGAATAAATACACTGTTAATGGCTTCAGTCCTACTGTTTTAGACATTTGTGTTTCTGGCTGTCAATCATACACATTTACTACTCTGCATATTTTGACTTACATATTCACAGTTTCTCCCCAGCCCCAATCCTGGATTGGGATTTTATTCTCTATCTCTATATAGTTGACTTTACAAATCCACATATAATATGATTATTACAGTATTTTCTCTTATTGATCTGACATTTAACTTGCATGCTCTGAATACCCATTCAGATGTCAAGTTCTCTTCTTTTTCAAGTCTGAGCCTTATTCACATGTGTGTATATAATGTATATACATATGTACACACACATGCATATATATATATGTAAATATATACACCTGCATATGTGTACATATATGTATATATATGCATGAATTTAAAATTGTACCAAAGTATCCTCATCAATTTGTCCATTATGGAAACTTTGGTTGTTTTGATATCTTGCCTTTGTGAGTAACGCTATCAAGAATGGAAAGGGAATATGTCCTGACAGGGACACATGTACACATGTAGGGAGTTGTTGAGCCACAAGGAGGCTCTGCTGTTAATTTCTTGAGTTTCCTTACTATTTTCTGGAATGGATGCACCAATTTGCATCTCCGGTGTCATAGCATGGGACTCCCTTTTATTCCCAGTTTTCATCAACACTGGTTATTGTTCATTTGTGTGTGTGCTTCTCCTATGAAGTTATTGTGTCTAATTACATCTGAATGCCAAATCTATTCTTTTATTACTCTTCTATATTCCCTGTAATTAATACTTCGAACTCAATCTCCCGTGACTGAGAAGTTGCCTGACATGCGTTAGCTGTGTTCTCATCACAAGGGAAGCCTCGATGACTGTTGGTGTGATCAGAGGGCCTGTAGCACGATCCAATATGTCTAAACACTCCAAGAAGTTGTTTCTGGTAAGAAATTGAACAAGGGGGAAGATGACAGAAAATTAACAGTGGACCAACAGAGCTCCCTCTGAAGAAGTAGAATTACGGGGTCCCACTGAATTTTCTGCATCTAAACAGTCACACCGAATACAGAGATTTATATAAAAAATTTACAATCACCCTGCTTAAAGAAGACCTATTTAAGAACCCACTGGTGGTGGAGGTAACCAAAGGTAGCCAGGAGAAAAGCAGAAAAGACAGTGTGCTCAGGCTTTCCACTCACTCTCAGCTTAAACTTAAAGACCAGGAATGGGAATCCACATCCCAGCCTACCCCAGACAGATATAGAGACAGCTTGTTACACCACAGATTGTCTGAAACACCCCTAAAAGACTTTCTCATTCCCTCCCAGAGAACAACATCTGGAAGGAAACCCTCCCTCCACCCAAGAAGAAAACCATTTTTGATAATGGCATAGAGCCTGCCAGAGCAGTTCGCTAGTAACATGGGACAGAGAAGTCAATGACATTTTTCAAGAGGGCAAAAGATCTGATAACCTAGAACCATCCCTCTCTGGTAGAAAATGAAGAACTGGGCCAGAGAGAGGCAGCTCCAGCAAGTGGAAGGCAGCTCCACTCAGGGGGAGAAAGCTCCTTTCAGGGAGAGATAGCTCTACCCAGGGTGGGACATCTCTGCTCAGGGGGAAATAGCCTTGTCCTGGAGGATGCAGCCTTAGGGAGATACCTCTCTTCAGTGAACAAAGACAAGCTCAACACTCTAGACATATAGCAGTTCAACCTATAGCCAGCCTTGACCCCTGGAATTAAAAAACCAAAAGTCTGTAAAATTTCACTGGAAAATAAAAACCACACTCAACAGGATGTAAAGCTGAGGGCAGCTCCAGGCAGGCTAAAAGGAGAGTCTCTAGAGCTAGTTCCTTCGTGAAAAGCCACTGATTCCCAACAGACCACAGTTCAACCTACACTCAAGATCACTTGCAGAGATTCTAACCAACACAGTACAATCACCTCGTTCCTGATGTACCACACAAAGCAAATCCCATTTCCCACTAAGTTAGGCTGGGAAGAGTAGTAAGAAGACTCCAACTTTGTAAGGCAGACCTAGGCTAAGATATAGAACCAACCTAAATGCCCCTCAGTAGAAAATGGATCAAGAAAATTTGGTAAACTACACAATAGAAATCTATGCATCCATCAGGAAGAATGACATTGCCCCATTTGTAAGGAAATGGAAAAACTTGGAGAAAATTATATGAAGAGAAGCAAGTCAGACTCCAAAAACAAAATCATAGGCTGCATATTTCTGTCATTTGTAATCATTAGAATGTGCCTATAAAATTGACAAGTAAACGCAAGGGATAGTAAAGGACAAAAAAATTACACTTGGACATAGGACTCTGAACATTCACATAGTAAGAACAAAGGAGGATATTCTTAGGAGAGGATTGTAAAAGCTCAATATCTATGTTTCCTGGGAAACCTGTTCCGAAGGCCCTCCTCTTACCAGACAGAGTAAGTGGTGCTCACATGTAAGTCATATTAAAGTGTATCTGGCGCACAAAGTTAAGCAAGAGATCTAGACACAAGTCCAGAGTTTACATGAATGAGGCACTTTGAAGTGGTTTACAGAGTTTTGGGTTTTTTTTGTTTTTGTGTTTGCCAGTAATGGGGTTTGAACTCAGGGCCTGAGCACTGTCCTTGGACCCTTTTTGCTCAAGGCTAGTGCATTGCCACTTGAGCCATAGCACAATTTCTGCCTTTTTCTGAGTATGTGGTTCTGGGGAATAGAACCCAGGGTTTCCTGAATGCTAGGTGAGCACTCTACCAACTAGACTACACTCCCACCCCACAGTATTTTTTTTTGGTAGAGGAAAAGTTAAAAAGAAGGGTCAACCTAAGTCAGATTAATTATTCATGGATTTTATTGTTCCTGCGAAGTCTCCAGCGCTGTCTAGCTCAGGAATGCTTCCATGAATACTTAAGGGAAATAAAACAACATTACTCATGCAGCAAATGGGTCCTGGAGACTGGTTCCTGTAGCTGCCTTCTGAGTTGAGAGTGAGCTGACTGAAGCCTGCTGTTAATGCATGGGAAACTCAGATCCATTGATGGTTTGCATACTCCAGTCTGAGTTATTGCTGAGCCTGTGCTTTATCTTGTAATTGATAAGTTTCCTTACATTTTCATCTTCTTATTTAATACACAAGAATTTAAAATCAACCCTTTGATACAGTCAAACTATCACTGCCAATAAGAAAGTTTCCTTCCCATAAAGGGATGGAAGTAGAACAATCGAGTCGATTGAGATAAGCCAAGACCAAAAGAACAAAAGGTGCATGGTCTCTTTGATATGTGGGTATTAGAATGAAATAATACAAGGGTGATGGCTCAATATCCAGGAACTCCAGGTCCTTAACATGAATTTGGAGATATACATATATCTATATAGCCAGGCACTGGTGGCTCACTCCTATAATCCTAGTTACTCAGGAGGCTGAGATCTGAGGATCTCAGCTCAAAGGCAGCTGATCACTAAAAGACCAAAAGACCATGAGACTCATTTCTTTTTTTTAAGCTTTTGTTTTATTTCAATGCATAAGGCATTACAGTTATATTCATCAGATAGAGGGTGCATGACTTCTCACATATTGATATCCCTTCTTATGTTTTTGTCCCATTTCCCTTCCCCTACTGCCTCCCCTCATTTTCCCCTCATTTCAAATAAACAAGTAAATATCTATATAATATACCAGGTAACAAAATGGGATACTGTAACAATATAAGATTAACCAAAGGGCAACACAAGAGAAGAGAGAAAAACATAATACATAAAGAATAACAGTCATTTATAATTAAGCTCTTGTTTCCATATCCTGAAAGTCTGTTAATTTGGCCTCATCCTATATGGCCTTATGTATCTAGCTATGTATGAGCTATTGTAATTCTATGCTAGGAGAGTTTTAGATATGCACTAATTATTACAGATGAGGGGAAAACATTAAGCCTGTGTTCCTTTGGATCTGGCTTTCTTCACTTAATATGATTTTTTCCAAACCTTTCCATTTCCTTACAAATGGGGTGATGTTGTTCTGATAGCGGCATTGAATTCCATTGTGTATAAATGCCATATCTTGTTGATCCAGTCATAAACTGAGGGGCATCTGTGTTGGTTCCATATCTTCACTATGAAAAATAGTGCTGCAATGAACATCCTTGTGCTAGTATATTTAGTGTGTCCTTGTTTCCGGACCAATGGGTAAATGCCCAGTAGTGGAATTGCTGGGTCATAGGGGAGCTCTATGTTTAGTCGTTTGGAGACTCTTATTTCTAATTAACCACCAGAAAACTCAAGTGGTAGACTCAAATGGTAGAGCACTAGTGTTGAGCTGAAGAGCTCAGGGACATTGCCCAGGCTCAGGCCCAGTGTTCAAGCCCCATGACTATTATATATGTATATATATAGTGTATATATATAGTGCATACATAATGTATGTATAAATACACATGTGCATATATGTCCATATGCACACTATATGTATATGTGGTGTGTATATATAGTGTATACATATACTATATAGTACAGGGCTCCTCCACTGGTCTTTGCACTGATTGGTGGATGGCTCCTGCATACTTTGCCCTCTTTCCATTGGCTGAGCAGGCACCCACAGCATGATGGGAAGCAGCAGCTCAGCAGGCACCATAGGAACAAGAAATGTCACGATGGATCACAGTATTAGCTATGTGTTATGTTAACCACTATTTTGCCCTATCTCCCTAACAGTTCCTCTTCCTCTTGCTGTGACTGTGGGTGTTTGCTTGTGATCTATGGAGAGAAACAGGAAGTGATGTGGGTACTGTACATCAGCTCAGATGTATTGTTGCTTGTTGTAGGGGACCTGCTTTGCTTGCTCTCATTTTTTTTGGTTCCTGTTACAATGTTACATGGCTTTTGTTTTCAGTCTTCTTGGAGAAATGGAAGTGGACTCATAGGTATAGACACCTCGGCTGTCATGGAACCACCAGGCTCTCTCCATGCCATTTGTTTTCATCAGCATTGTGTGAGTATCTCCAACAGCCCTTATGTTGCTGTGTGTTGCACATCTACAGCTGCTAGAGAATTGAAGGCTCTCTAATACTTTCCTAGTAGCAAGTCAGGATGGTTTGGTGTATGGTTATGTTAAAGAATGACAACCAGAGCATCTTTCTGAGCCACCACCACCTGTACTGGTTTGCATTGTATTATGAAATCATTTCTCTTAAAATAAATTACAGAGAACCCACAGCATCTCCAAGATCCCATTGGATGTGAGTTTTCAACAGAACTTCAGTTAATGGGCTTTCACTTTATTGTTTGGTTCCATTTGTTGTGGTGGTTGTTTTTCTTTGGCACAATGACAGATTACCTTTCCCTGCAGCTCCCACAGTGGTGCGCTTGGGCTGAGTCCCTTCCTGTGAGGGGCTGATAGACAGTGAGCTCTAGAAACTGCACTTCTCTCCAGCTCTCACTTTCCGCTTTGTTCAGAAAAGAGTTGTGGAGAAACCAGTTATTTGGAGTGAGGCCAGTGACCAGTGTTCTTGATTTTGGAGATTTTTTTCATTTTTGGTTTTTAACTCAAAAATTCCCTAGAGACACATGAAATCATATTTCTTGAAAAGTTGTTTCCTCTACCAAAAAAGAAACTCAAATACAAAACACAGCCTTTCCAATTGTTTTGAACCTAAGTTGCTGACATTTCTGATGTTCTGGAGACAAAAACAAGTACCAGAAGCTCAAAAGCTGACTTTTAAAAAATTTATTGTCAGGGTGATGTTTAGAGGGGTTACAGTTACATTAGTCAGCTGTTGGGTACATTACTTCTTCAACACTCTTACCCCTTCCTGGGTTTTCCTCCTACGTTCCCTTTTCCCACCCCCTCCCAAGTTAAAAGCTCATTTTTCATATTTTTATTGTAATTAATAAAAGGGTTACATTATATTTGCCAGATAGAAGGTGCGTTAATTCACATACATTGATACCCTTTCTCATGTCTTGGTCCCCATTTCTCTCCCCCCCCCAGATCCCTCATCTTTTTTCTCCCCTTCCCTATCCAATTTCAAATAACCAAATACAAATATATCCAATGTATCAGATAACAAAGTGAGATACTATAACAATGTCCCTCAGTTGATGAGTGGATCAACAAGATGTGGTATTTGTACACAATGGAATTCTACGCTGCTGTCAGAAAGAATGACATCGCCCAATTTGGTAGGAAATGGAAAGACTTAGAAAAAAATCATATTAAGTGAAGTAAGCCAGACTCAAAGGAACATAGGCTCAATGGTTTCCCTCATTCGTCATAATCAGTAGAAAAGCTGACTTTTAAGAAGATATTCTTTTCTCTTTTTCCTACATTCTCTTTCCCTGCTCTAGGTGATTCAAGTGTTATCAATTGATGCTGTCCAGATTTCTCAAAGCAACCACTAAGAGTAGTTTCTATGTTCTATGCGTGTAATGAGTTCTAAGAAATGATATGGTAGGGTGTCAGTAGCTCTCTTCTGGATTTTGTCAATGAGCAAAACAAAGACCAATGATGGAAAATAGAAATCTGCCAGTGGCTTGTGAGATTACATGCTTTGGGAACTGGGCAGTTTTTAGGGCTAAATTTTAAATGTGATTTGGGGAAGAGAGGGATTGGGGATACACTGGGGCACTAAGAATACAGACAGGAAACCCTAGAATATGTATTTTTGGGGGGAAATCTTTCCTCCTGTAAAGCACTCTAGAGAGATGTGGAAAAGGTAGGATTTTGAGTATTCAGGTTAGCAAAATAGGGAGGCCATTTTTTTCTCTCTATCCCAATAAATGGAAGAGAAGGGTTTCAAAATGTCTTCTTATGTTATTTTCTTTTGCAGTTTGATCAAATGCAGTGTATTTTCATAATATAAAGGAATGCATTTACCTTATGTAGCTACCGGTCATAGCCATGATTATTTATCACAGAATCCCATCAAGATACATATACATTTCACCTTCCCTTCCTTTCCCTTCCCACTCCTTCTCCCCCTTCCCCTCCTTTCCCTTCCCCTCTCCTCCTTTCCTCTCCTTTCTTTCCCCCCTCCCTCACTTCTCCCCCTCACCCCTTACCTCCTCTTCTTCTCTTCTCATTCCCATTTCCCTTCTTCCTCCTCCCTCCTCTCCCCTCCCTCCCCTCCCCTCCTCTCCTTTCCTGTCGTCTCCTCTCCTTTCCCTTCCTTTTCATTTCCTTCCCTTTCTTTCTGCTTTTGTGTGGCTGATTTTCTGCCACTTTAATTAACTGCTGTAGCCAAGAATTTTACTGGCCAATTAGAGCTAGAGTCCTATCTGGCTTTGAACAATGACCCTGTGGATCTCAACCTCCTGTATTTAATTTAGCTCAAAATTCACTTGATGAAAATATCTTTGCCAGCAAGGCCCTACTGAGGGCCATTGAGTCCATAATGGTTTCAGATCCTAAGATCCTGTGAAAAATGAGACACAGTGAACATTTTAGTTCTTCATAAAAGTAATCCCTCCCCCTGCTAGTATCAGAGATGAAACCCTGGGTTTTGTACATGCTAGCCTGGTGCTCTACTATTGAGCCCTCAAATAAATATTTCTAGTTTCAGATTCTTCACCATATGAGCTGAATGACACATATAGTCAGTCCTGTTTGTTTCTGACATGAAACATTTTTTTTCCTAGTCCTGGGGCTTGAACTCAGGGCTTGGGTGCTGTCCCTAAACCTCCTAGTGCTCAAGGCTAATGCTCTACCACTTAAGCCACAGTATCACTTCTGTCTTTTACTGAGTAGTTTATTGGAGATCAGAGTCTAACAGACTTTCCTGCCTGAGCTGGTTTTGAATTATGCTCCTCAGATCTCAGCTTCCTGAGTAGCTAGGAATGCAGGCCTGAGCCATTTGCTCATAGCCTCGCTATGAATTACTTTTTGAAAGTTAACTTGAAGAACTATTTGATATAGAGTTAAATATGTTTTAAACAGTTCTTCATTGGCACATACAAATTAAATTCAAGTCTTCACTTCTGGCCAGTTTTCTATCTCTTCTGGCACTTGTAAGTTGAGGGGCCATTAGCCTGGCATCACTTAGGCTCAGAGATTTCCATGAGCCATCCCATCAAGGTCACCTTGGGATGTGATGCCTGCGTTGATGTCAGAAATCAATTTTCCCTGTGTGGTCTGGACCATGCTGCTATTTGCTGATCAATTGGTGAGCTGGGGCCCTGGGAGGGATCTTCCGATTTCTTGCTGGAATACATATCACCCCACTCTCACTGGGCTGGCAGATGCTTGATATTGAGAGTCCCTCAGTCCTAGATCCCTGCCGCCTCTCTCAACCCCCATCTTCCCAGCTCAGGGAACATAGTTTGCAGCTCAGTGAGTATGCTAGGGCTGCTTCTATTCTTTCTCCTCCATACTCAACTCCCTAGAATAGCTCACTACATTATCCAATGTTCTTAGACCTGGGTTTCATTATTATCTGTCTCAGTTTCCTATATCCATTTATCAAAGGTTAATATATCTCATTAAATAGGAGTTTTCCTCTTCTTCTCCGTGCCTGGCTGCACATGGAGGTGGGGGTGGGGAAGCTACATGCCCTCACAGAACTCTCCAAATAAAATGTTTTGAAGCCAGGCACTGGTTCCTCATGCCTATAATCCTAGTTATTCTGGAGGCTAAAATCTAAGCAACAAGGGTTAAAAAGCCATCTTGGGTAGAAAGTCTATGAAACTTTTTCTCTAAGTAACCACCAAAAAGCTGGAAGTACAATATTATTCCTTCTGATGCACAGAATTCCACTGTGTATATTTTTTGGATCCATTCATCCATGGAGGGCCCACCTGGGCTTAGTCCATATCTTGGTCAAAGTACATAATGCCACAATGAACATCATTGTGCTGGTGGCTTCAGTGTGGCCTTGTTTGTGATCTATTGGATAAACGTCCAGGAGTAGAATTTCTGGGTCATAGTGAAGCTCTATGTTTTAATTTTCTTGAGGCACCTCCACACTGCTTTCCACAGTGGCTGAATAAGCTTATCTTTCCAACAGAGTAATAGAATTCCCTTTTGGCCATATCCACCCCAGCATCTTTTATTATTAGTAGTCTTTGTATTGACTTTCTAATTGCGATCAGGTGGTGTCTCAGTGTTATTTGGATCTATATATCCTTTATGGCCAGCGATGTTGAACATTTCTTCATTTGTCTATTGGCCATTTCCCACTTCATTTTTTCTGAGAAATCTCTAAGTCATTAGCCCATTTATTAATTGGGTTATTTTTTCTTTGAGGGTTTCTTTGGGGATGGATAATTTTTGAGCTCCAAGTATATTCTTGATATTAGGCCCTTATTTGAGCTAATGTACATATCTAGTAAAAAAATCTTCTCCCATTCTCTGGGCTTTCTATTTAGCTTGTTAGCTATGTTCTATGTCCTTTACCATGAGTTTGATACAATCCCATTAAAAAGAGTGATGTTGTACCATTTGTAAGGAAAGAGACAGAGAGAGAGAGAGAGAGAGAGAGAGAGAGAGAGACAGAGAGAGAGAGAGAGAGAGAGAGAGAGAGAGAGAGAGAGAGAGAGAGAGAGAGAGAGAGAGAGAGAGAAAGTCTCATGTTCTTTAGTACCTGGCCTGGCTTTGAACCTTGATCCTCAGATCTCAGCCTCTTGAGTAGCTAGGATTACAGGCATGAGTCACCTCACCTGACTAGGCAGTCTAATTCTTCAAAAAGACTAAGTCATAGCCCAGAAAAATAAGTACCAAGAAATGGGTACTTAGAAGAGGAGAAAGGTGGGGCCAAGGGAAGAATAATCAAAACATAACCTATAATTAGGAGAAGTAATGAAAGGGGAGGGGTGGGTGAGAATGCTGCAAGGAGTGACATGGTTCAAGCTTCACTGTGTCCATAAACTGCTTTGGTGAATGATAACGCCTCTGTACATCTTAAGGGTAATAAAAATATTCAAAATAAGAAAAAGCTGGAAGTAGAGACTTGTGACTCAAAATAGTAGAGTGACAGCCTTGAGTGACAAAGCCAGGCAAAAGCACAAAGCTCAAGCTAAACATACATACCACCCCCCAAGTCTGATCTTATGAAGACAGGACCCTCAGGAAAGCCAGAAACTCCCTCATATCACCTCCCCCCACCAAAAAAAAATAGGGCTTTCCTTCTGTCCTCCTGGAGTGCTTCAACCAGTGCTCTCGAAGGACACACAATCCATAGAGCACAGTTCAGCTTTTCTCCCAAGGTACAGAGCGGGCAGTGCATTCTCCTACAGTTCCGCGGGAAGGACTAGCCTCACTCCTCACACAGAGCTGATTTCCCTCTGTTTTTCTCTGTCTTTGTCTCACTGTCTTTCTGTGCCTTTGCCTGCCAGTGTCTGTCTGTCTGTCTGTCTCTGTCCTCTCTCTGTCTGTGTCTGTCTGTCTGTCTCTCTGTCTGTCTGTCTGTCTCTCTCTGTCTCTCTCTGTCTCTGTCTCTGTCTCTCTCTCTCTCTCTCTCTCTCTCTCTCTCTCTCTCTCTCTCTCTTCTCTGTTGTTTTTGGCTTTAGCACTTAGAGCAAATCTTATCTCACAAATGAAAACAAGTAAGCTATTCTAAATTACAGAATCCTCCATTCCTATTAGATTTCCTCTGTTGCTAATAAGCTGCAATTAACCCTAATGATAGTAATAACAATAAAACAATCTTAATTTCATTGTTTTAAGAACAACTGCCTCATCAGAGCACTCCTTATTTCAATTAACTATACAAAAGAAACGAGTGAATGGATTAGAAATGAGCTCCCTTGGAGTGGTGATAAATACTAGAAAACAAATCAAGAATAGCAATCTTTCTACAAGGGATTGGCTCTTACTAAAAATAAAAATTAAAACATTAGTATAATTCAAGTGGACTTGGAACAAGGCTATCTATTTATAGCTTTCTGTTTAGATAAATATTTGGATAGGCTGAAGTTTGAACTCCAACACCCCACACTCACGCTTGGCTTATTTCCCCTCAAAGCTAGTGGTTTATCTCTTCAGCCACAGCCTCATTTCTGCCATTTTTCTGGATGATTGGGAGTTAGGAGTCTTCTAGCCTTTCCTGCCTGGGCTGGCTTCAAATCTTGATCTTCAGACCTCAGGTTCCTGAGAAGCTAGGTGTGAGCCACTAGAACCTGGCATCTAGCAACAAGAGTACATTTTTGCCTGTCCTGGTGCTTGAACTCAGGATCTGAGCATTGTCTGTGGGCTTTCTCAAGGCTAAACCTCTACCACTTGAGCCACAGCACCATTTCTGGCTTTTTCTATGTATGTGGTACTGAGGAATCGAAACCTGGGCTTTGTGCATGGTAGGCAAGCACTCTGCCACTCGGCCAAACTCCCCGCCAATAAGAGTATTTTTAAAGGGTTACTCCCCACCCCAAATAATGGGAACCCTTAGTTTGGGATTTAAAATTCAAGTTCTGAATCTTACTTAAGATCACAGAATCATTGCATTTACAGTCCTGCCACCTCCCTGGCTGCCTGGTTAATTTACCCCTAATCTTAGAAACAATGCTTCTGCCTGGGTAAGTCTCCTCTCTTTTCCCCATGGCAGCTTCATGAAGACTAGTGTTCTCACTTTTCTTTTTAAAATTGACACATATTTATTGACCTTTGTGGAATACAGCCTGATAATTCAATGTGTGTGTGTGCAATGTGTAATCAACTACCAAATCAGAATAATTAGCGCTTCCTTCGCAAATGTGCATAGCTTCTGATTATTGAGAACCTGGACTGCAGTTGGCCTGAGAGTACCACCGCAGGGTGGGTGCAGCGCCCTCCAGTGGTCTCTTTGGTTACTACCACCGATGGTGTGTGAGATATGGTCATGCATTTTTGGAAAATTGGTGACTCTCCTGCTTATTCCTCTGAAGAGAGGGTCAGTCCATCTGCCAATACTCCTAGGTCAATAAATACTATGATGAATGGATTTTTCTGAAGGAGAAGCAGATATTTTTCTTTTATCCTAGAACTTTCCTTGAGGCTTGACTGAACTGGCCAATCAGTTTGGTAATCCTGCAGCCTCACCTTTTGCTTGATGAATCAACCCATGGGTTTAATAATGAACAACTAGAAGCCGACTCACAGAGGGACCAAAGCTAGAACAAGCAGCCCTGGGCTGGGTGCATGATGTTTGCAAGTCCTGTTGTGGTCCATGGGACAGTTGAGGGTGTGAGCAGCTCTCACTCCAGCTGGAGTAGAAGTCTCCTTGGGGCTAATTGCCTGGCATCAAAATGTAGCATGGCATTAGAAAGATTGAGGAAGCTTTTCCCCATCTGAACTCATTGGTGGTCTCTCATGGTCCTTAGGCAAAGCTATCTTTCGGGCTAGGCATTTGTCACTGGGTGAACTACAAGGACACATGCCTTTTCTTCCCTGTACCACCCATGGCAGGAATCCATCATGCACCTTCAGAGGGTGGTTTTGGCACCATGCTCTGTCTGCCTGGGACAGGCCCTGATTTGCTGCCTGGCAAGCAGAGCCCTCTGGACAAGACTTCATTTGCATACATACACAGCCTGCCTTTGGCTTCCCCTCAAGCTGTTGTTTGTTGCGCTCTGAGTTTCCGTGGGCACACAGCACAGAAATGCTTCCACAGCCTTAGCATTCACTTTCTGGTCTTTCTCAGCTCTTGTGTGGTATCCTTAAAGAAAGGCACATTCAACATGTCTCCACCATCTTTGGGAGAAGCTATAATTAAGTGTCTCCAGTATTACATGATTCAGCATCCTTTTTCTAAAGTAACTGAGCTACCCCAAATTATCTCCTGAATACACCAAGTGGTACATTTCTGGCTTAGATAATGGAGAAGTGAAAATGTATTCTGTGAACAGATTCATTGGAATGCATTTTTATTAAGAAGAAGAAGAAGAAGAAGAAGAAGAAGAAGAAGAAGAAGAAGAAGAAGAAGAAGAAGAAGAAGAAACTTGTTTGCTATTCAGGCACTTGGCGATATCATCTATTGGCTTCCCTATGATTTCTACCTGTCTAGATACTATTTTGCAGTCTATCACCACTTATTTGAAGAAAAGGAAAGGATTCTATAAGAAATGGATGAATTGTGTTCTGCCTCATTTTCACATACCTTATTTCAGCAAATGGGGTGATGTGAATGGGGACAATTGATATCAGTGTGCATTGTGAATGCTCTATAGCTCCCAGCAGAGTATCATGGGCCTGGGCAAGATGTAGACATGTAGGTTGATATTTGTGATGAATGTCAGCTAAAACAACACAACTTTACTGTTTCCCTCATTGCATTGAGATGAATGGCTTAACCTAACAGTTGATCCTGAATCAAATGCATTTGAGTTCAAGACTCTCATTTCTATATGTCTTTCTGATCAGAAAGTAAAGCTTGCCTGGTACTAACTTCTTGCTCCTCTTCCCACCCAACCCTCTTCCCTGGAGCTCCATAAATGATTAAATCTGTCTCTTATGTTATGCAGGAAGTCAAGTTCACATAGGAATTGTATGTTTTGAAATGGATTTCTGAGACTCATTCATGAGGCTTCAAAAAATGGAGGTATGCATGAAGTTTAGGAAATTAAATCTTCTACTGAATCACTGAACAAAAAATACAGTGCCTTATTCTGAAATAAATGCTTAGTTTCACATAAAAAAGAAAACATTCCAAATAAACACAATTTGCATCACAGGGTCAATTTAAAATGACAATGCTAGTTTTGAAAATTTCCCTACAGAAATGTTGATAGTTTGTGCATGGAAATGTGGAAGTGTAGAAATGGAATTGTGAAGCAGGAGTATGAACCCCTGTCTTGTCCCTTCGTCCTGCCATCTGAAAGCTCTGAAGTTGCTGGACCAGAGATGGTGGCATTTTATGGTCCCTAGATGCTAACTTACTTGGTCTCCTTTGTCCTCTGTTGCAGTTAGCTTCCCAGCACATGCAACTAATTTCATAGACACAGTCATGCTAGTAGATGTACATTTTATCTTTCATGAGTTCAGAGACTCCTCAAGGATGGATGGGATTCCAAATGAAGTACATTAAGTTCAAATCGAGTTAGAGAGCTATATTTTAAGATCACGACTCATCTGGAATTAACCATACGATTGCTATTGTGTCACACAAGCCTGAAGTAAATCATAAGACCAGTTCAAGAGCAGATACATATAATCCCATTTTAATCTCCATAACTATCTCCCAAGTTTGAATTCCAGATCCAAACCATAGCATGCATTTTATGGTTTGGATCTGGATTCTTCTCAAAAAGCCATGTAGTAAGAGTCTATTGTCAAAGACTGGTAGAATATTAAGGGCATGGGGATTGATGGGAGGTCTAAAAGATATTGAGGACCCTGGGTGAGGTTAGTGGGGTGTCTGATGCCTTCTTCTTCCTTTTTTGCCAGTCCTGGGGCTTGAACTCAGGGCCTGAGCACAGTCCTTGGGCTTTCTCTAGGCTAATGCTCTACCCCTGGAGCCACAGCACCACTTCCAGCTTTTTCTGTGTACATGACACTAGGGCTTTGTGCATGGTAGGTGAGCATTCTACCATCAGGCCACACTTCCAGCCCTCTACTTCATTTTTGGTCCCTGGATATGAGGTGAATGGCACTGGCTTCACTCAGCAACATGTTTCCATCTGATCTGCTGCCTTGCCTAACCTTGGGAAGCAAAAGGGGCGAATCAACTTTGGACTAGAACCTCCAAAACCAAAAGCCAAGATAAATCTTCTCTCTTTATAAGTTGGTTATCTCAGGAATTCATTACAGTAATGGAAAACGGACAAGGGCTGTATTGAGGCTCAGAGAATTTGACAATTGGCCCAGTTAAACATCTAGGTAAGAGGTCATGACCTTTTCTAGTCATCATCTAAACTCTGTGTGCTCTTGCACTATTTACTGTGGTGGTCTGAAGAGTGAGTCTTTGAGGGGGCGAGGGAGGAGCCCCCGGACTGATGCATGCCTGTTCCTGGGCTTACCACCCAGCCAGATTTTTGTGGTCTTTACTTTGAGGGTTGTAATTGACCAGTTACTTGCCGCTACTCACTTGAAACAAATATAGCTTAGATTTTTCTAGCAAATAAAATACCCAGTTGGTTAGAGTCAAAAAGTCATCTGAGTCATTTCTCTAGTTACAATTTAAAAGAGAATAAAGAGCTCTGTGTGCTGAACAAAAATATCCTTAAGAAAAAAAAAGGGTAGGAGTGCCCGTGGGTAATTGTAGTTGTTTACTGGCAGAAGAACGCATGTTTACATTGTTTGACATTAAAATTTAAAGAGGCATACATGATTGCATAATTTTGATTTGGGGTGTGAATAATTTTTAAAACCCTATGAAAAGGAGTAACAAAATTAAAACTTCCATTGACCGCAAAGCATCTTTCTTACTATACTATGAAATTGTCATGCGTCTGCATTAATTTGCACATGTCTTTGGCATGCTTGTGCAGAGACCTTGAGCAAGCAGTTATTTTCACTAGATGGCCACATCAGAGATAAAAACCTATTTTATTATGGTTTATCTCATGTTGTTACTCTACCTGACTTTGATACCTGGTATATTGTGTATACATTTATTTGTTTATTTGAAATAGGGAAGGGAAAGGAAAAACAAGATGAATGGGAGAAGGTGGGATGGGGGACGTAGGAGAAAAACATGAGAAGGGGTGACAAATGTACATGAAGTAATGTACCTCACCCCGACCAAAAAAACCTCTTTTATTATAGAAGGAGGTTATTATCAGCAACAAGAATGGCTGTGAGTGAGACATCAGTACAACCATAACAGCATGGCTTTATTGTTTTTTCTTTTCTGGAAGCAGAGGAAATGATCAAGGGTTTGAACTCAAGATCTTTGATCTTACTTGGCTTTTTTGCTCATAGCTGGTGTTCACCCACTTGAGTCATACGACTAGTCGAAAATTTTGCTGGTTAGTTGGAGATGGAGTCTCAACTTTTTTTGTCTGCTGAAGTTGACAGACCTCAGTCTTCTAGGTTTCAGTCTTTTCAAATACTAGGGTTACAGGCTTGAGCCACTGGCACCAGCTATCTACATCAGATCTAGTTGAGCATTTGATGAAAAGCTAAATTTTTGAAGTCTCACAAAAGACCTATTGGATAAGACTTTGGGGTTATTAAGCATGGGATTTAGCACTCCAGATGGTCCTTGGAAGACCAATTTGTTCATCAGGATTCAACAGTAGAGACATGAAATAAGTATCTTGTAAGTGGGCACAAGCTTTCTTATTCCATTAACTTCTGTCCAGAATCATTTCCCAGCAGTGGATAGAAGCTCGGAGAATAGACAAGTAATAGGAACCTTACTGAATGGGAGAAGGTGGAAGGGAAGGGCTCTGAGTTTCCAGTACTAGTGGCAACTCTATCTATTTATCCATTTATCTATCCGTCTATTCATCTCTCTCTAACTCTATCTTCTATCCATCTGTCCACCTGTCTATCTACCCATCTACCCATCTCTAACTCTATCTACCTATATACTCATTACTCTAACTCTATACATCTATCTATCTATCTATCTATCTATCTATCTATCTATCTATCTATTATCTCTGTATTTGGTATTAAATAGCAATATTGACCACAATTGAAATAAGTCTATGACTATATTTAGAGATGAATGAAGTTTAGAATGAAAAGAAATAATGGGAAAGGATCTTACAAAAGCAGAAGAAATAAATTAATATTCGTTGTTAACATAAGTCAAACAAAGGAAATATAGCAGGATTGGTGCAAACATCAGGGGTATATTCTGAAGAGAAAAAAATATTTTAAAAAAGCAAAAGCAAAAAGTACAGAAGGGGAAAATGAATCCAGATGATGTAAGAAGTGGGAAAAGGAGGAAATAACTAGAATACAGCTATAAAAAGTGGGTTAGGGCTAGGCATTTGGCCTAATGGAAGAGTGCTGGCCTAGGATGCATGAAGACCCAGGTTTGATTCTTCGGTACCACATACACAGAAAAAAAGAAAAAGAAAGCCAGAATTGGGTGCTGGGGCTCAAGTGGCAGAGCTCTAGCCTTGAGAAAGTCCAAGCACAGTGCTCAGGCCCTGAGCTCAAGCCCAGGATTGGAAAGAAAAAGTGGGTTACAGATATCTGTTCAAAACAAGGCTAAATGTAAGACAAAGAGTAAATATAACTGTAAATCAGTGAAAATGAATCAGATGTTGACCTAATCTCAGAAGCTTTAAACGGAAATTATTTCAAACTTAGATGAAACAGATGGATTTTTCTTTACTTTTGGTTGCTTTAAAGGTACCCAATTGCTTTTACAACATCCATATAAAAACTGCAGTAAAGTTAGCATATAATATAAAACTATAGATCAGTATCATTTATAAATATTGATGATACATACATAAAATATTAAGAAATGGAAACTGGCAGTACAGTGGAAAGCTACACATTAAAGGTAGTAATGGATTATAGCTTTTGCAGGAAAGAGAATTCATGGATCACAAGATAGAAGGAAATAAAGAAAGGAGGGATGGAGGGAATAGATAGGAAAAATGTGATCTCATACAGTAAAATAGCAACAGATACATATTAAAAGAAATGCCAAAGTATGAAATGTCATGTTAGCACCAGCATAATAATTTTTGATTGAGGTAAAAGCCATGAAGTCTAGAGGTGAAAAAGATGCTCTATAGATTCCCTATCAAATCACTTCCAATATATTTTGCTTACTTCGCTTCCAGGATTTGAACACAAGATCTAGAACATACACAGTGTTCTACCACTGAGCTATATCTCAAGCACTGTGGTTACTTTTTAATTAAAATGGAAAAAGTGGTATAGTCTAGCAGACATTGTGGTTTCAAAGCCAAGTATGTTAGTCAGTTTTCCCTCGCTTCAATGAAATGCCAGAAGCTGAGAATATTCTGTAAAGAAAAGAGGTTCATGTGTGTTTTAGCTTTAGAGTCTAGAAGTACAATATGAGGGCCCCTTGCTCTTGCCTCTGCTGAGTTAAGGAGAGTCTGGGAGGACAACCAAGATAGATGAGGACAGGAAGCCAGAGAGGGTAGGGATCTAGGCCTAGAATCAAGACTAAAGCCAGTTAAGATCTTATGATGTTGTGATTTTATTCCTTGACCATATTTAGAGAAAATAACAAAAATGAAAAACAAAAGGATGAAATCTTACTGAAGACCACAAAGGAAATTTACTCCTTAATACACTCTGCACTAATTTTATGGGGAAATGTTTTTTCCTGAAATCAACAAGTTCCAGACCAATCCTAGGAAAACTCTTTTGAACATCTTATGATAGTCATCATGCATCCACATTGAAAACAAAAATCCAGGAGAAATAGGAACGTCTGTGCTATGGAAGCTTCTGTGTACTTTGAGAAGGCTGTGGTTAGCACAGCATCATCAGTGAAATGCTAGACCTTGAATGTGTGGGGCAGAGAATCCAAAACTACAACTAAGATACCTTTGAGCTGCCATATAAGATGACATTTTAAATTAGTAGATGACATTAGGACAATAGCACTGGGATTTGGACAGAAGGCCTGCATCAGTCTCTCAGCTTGCTTGGCTCATGACTAGAGTTCTACTATTCAAGCCATGCCTCCAAACCTTCTTACTGCTAGTAAAGTGGAGAGGTAGTATCTAAGGAACTTTTCGGCTTGGTATAGCCTCAAACCAAGATGCTCCAGCTCTCAGATTCTTGAACAAGGATTATAAATAACAAGAATGACAGGGGTAAGCCACTGGTACCTGGCTCTCAATATTTATTTTTTGAAAACACAAAAGTATATCCTTAACTCATTCTTAAAATGAACTCTACATGTACAAATATTTGTATTTAAAAATGTTACTAGAAAATACAGCTAGTAAAATTTTACAGGTAAAGATGAAGCCTAATAGTAGAGCCTTTTGCCTGGGACTCTCAGGCCTAGCACTAGCCAGCATGGCAAGAAGGCTTTATTACCCTGTGTACCTGTGCTGATGCCAGAGAACAAGAGGAAACAAATTTAGAAAATTTCTCTTTGCCAAAGAAAACTTATAGAAGTAGAAGAAAACTCCTTCAATGAGAAAAAATGCCTAGAACAAAACCCACATTGCGTGCACTTACTGTTAAACTAAGACAAGTTTTTCTTCCATATATGTTTATTGTAATTAATAGAAGGGTTACATGATATTTGCCAGATAGAAGGTACATTAATTCACATACATTGATACCTTTTCACATGTCTTGGTCTCCATTTCCCTCCCCTTTACCCCCACCCCTCATCTTGTTCCCCCCTTCCCTATCCAATTTCAAATAACCAAATACAAATATATCCAATATATCAGGTAACAAAGTGAGATACTGTAACAATATGAAATAACCAAGGGACAGCAAAAGAGATGAAAGATAACAGTACATTAAGGAGAATAATCATTCATCATATGGCTTTTCTAAGACAAATTTTTTTAATAAGAATAATATCCAAAGGATATTCATGGGAAGTTGTACAAGAGTGAAAATGACAAGCAAAGATGAAAAGCTTATTAAACCATTCAAGTCATTAAAATAAAGAGACCTTTTTCTCCACCATCATTAACGTGTGTGTGTGTGTGTGTGTGTGTGTGTGTGTGTGTGTGTGTGTGCTGACACTGTGTCTTGAACTCAGGGCATAAGCACTGTCTCTTAACTATTTTGCAAAGCTAGAGCTATACCAATTGAGCCATACTTCCATATTGCCTTCTTTTTGTTATTAAATATAACTTTTATTGATGGTGATGATTACTGTATACAGAAATATGTGGAAATACAAAACTACACATACTATTGACAAAATATTTCAGGTTGCAGAGATACCATTTCACAAATGTTGTAAAAACATTGCAACTAATTTTGCGATGAGGGCTTCACTATAGAAGAGTGAAATAAGTATACTCTTCAATCTCCATGCTGAGTTTTGTAATTTATAATACCAAGAATCAATTATTCTTTTTTTAACTTTTCAAAAGTATCTATTGCATTAATCGGTTATGCAAAGGAAATTCATTTTGACATGTCTCTTTCTATATATATGTACCTAAAGTATCTTTGCTAAACTTTTTTCCATATATTTTATTGTAATTAATAGAAGGGTTACATTATATTCACCAGACAGAAGGTGCATTACTTCACAAACATTGAGAACCTTTCTCATATCTTGGTCCCCATTTCCCTCCCTCCATCTCTGCCCCTCATCTTGTTTTCCCCCCTTTTCTATTCTATTTCAAATAACCAAATAAACATATATACAATATATAAGATAACAAAATAAAATACTGTAACAATATGAGATAACCAATGGACAGCAAAAGAGATGAGGGATAACATAGTACATTAAGGACAACAAACATTTGTTATATGGCTTTTGTTTCTATATCCCAGAGGTCCTTTCATTTAGCGTCATATTATATGGCCTTATGTATCTAGGTTTTGTTCTATTGTAAATCTCTGCTAGGAGAGCCCAAGGTTTCTACTTTCTTAATGCTTACCAGTTCCACAGATTTTCTTGTCCAAGCTGGCTGTTAACCACGATCCTCAGACCTCAGTCCCCTGAGTAGCTAGGATTCCAAACATGAGCCGTTGGGTCCAAAAAACATTCTTTTTTTTTGCCAGTACTGGGCTTGAGCTCAGGGCCTGAGCACTGTCCTTGGACTTTCTCAAGGCTAGTGCTCTACCACTTGAGCCTCAGCACCACTTCTGGCTTTTTTCTATGTATGTGGTACCGAGGAGCCGAACGCGGGTCTTTGTGCATGGTAGGCAAGCACTCTACCACTAGGCTAAACTCCAAGCCCCCCAAAAAAGCATTCTTATCTGTATACTGAGTGTTTTCCTTTGAGCTGACGTCCCACTTTAATAGACTTTTTCTTAATATTTTCATCACTGTCTTGCTCAGAGTCCATGAACAATCCCCCTCATCCTCCCACCAAATTTCCATTTCAGGGAACGGCTACATGTGCTTGTCATGGTCTGGAATCCAAGTAGGAGAGTGACAGTATAGGTAGCAATTTTGACAGGAAAACAGGATTGTGGCTGTGGTTAAGATAAACATTGGGTCCACATCATTGGCACCAGGAACGTGGCTTAGTGGTAGAGTGCTTGCCTATAGCATGCATGAAGTCCTGGGTTTGATTCCTTGGTACCACATATACAGAAAAAGACGAAAGTGGTGCTATGACTCAGGGGAAAGGGCTAGCCTTGAGAAAGCCCATTGCCCAAGCCCTGAGTTCAAGCCCTAGGACTTGCAAAAAAATGAAAACAAAACAGTGTTACAGGACAGTGGGGATAGCGCAAGCCTCAATATGACAAACTACTGTCTCTACTGCTTTCTCCACAACTGCTTATATCTATCTAGAAGGAGAGAGACTAGCTACACAGCCATCCATCAGAGCCAGAAAATAGTCCCCATTAATTTGTGAAGGAATAAGATGGCTTTGTGTCATTTTTTCTTCTTCTCCATATTGTGTAAAGTTGGTGGGGTTCTCTTTTGGACCCTAGGATTGTTTTCTCAATAGCTAAAAGATGGAAATAGCTTGTGTCTACCCACTGAAGGATCCATAGAAGAGCAAATTATTAGAGGGGATTTGCATGAGCTCTGAGAGCTTTCCTGTAGGGACCATAAATACTTTTCTCTTCCATCCTATGGAGTTTTTGGCAAGTGCCCCAGTAACCGCAAAAACAAAAACAACAAACCAGAGAAATATTGTTTCAAAAAAAAAGCACACACAGACGTTTACTTAAGTTTTATGTGATGAAGAATTTTCACAAGGAAATGGAGAGTCCAAAAAGAGGCTAACCATATGTGGTTTTATGCTGGATTGACTATGAACAGAGGGCTATGGTTAAATGTGATGAGAAAAAGGATGTGAGCCAAAAGGAGACCAGTCGAGGAAGCCATAGACGGGCTCTTCTAGTTCTTCCCTGTGTCCTCTGGCCTAAGATTCTGCTTCTGTCCACCAATAGGAAGCTAGCTCTTATGTTAAGGTCTAATAGCCTACATCTGGGAAGGTCAGAAACTCCTTCCACACAGGCTATTTTGGAAGTTCAGTTTGAACAATTCAATATGCCAGGAAGCCATGTACCAGGAAAGTAGGTCCTGCTCTCTTACGTGAACTTAGCCAGTCACACAAAAAAAGAAGATCGTATGATCTTTGTGATATGAAGTACCCAGCAGAGTCAAACTGATCAGGATGAAAGTTGAATGACAGCATTCAGGGCTGAGGTGATTTGTGAGAGGTGATGTTAATGGAACAGGCTTCACTTTTGGAAACAAATAGAACTCTGGAGAAGGGTGGAGGCACAGTAATTTGAGTGTACGTCCTAGGCAAAGAGGAAAAACACTGCCTTCCACCTTTTTAATTTTTCAACTTGTTGAGCCAGTGAGAATAGATTAATTAGAGAAAAAAATAGAAAGTTGCTATGTCACTCATAAATACAGAAAGAAACTAGGGATGAGTAACTCAAAAAGGAGGCCACCGTTACAGGCCTTGCTACTTAGAAGCCTTCTAAGTCTGGCTTTTTCTTTTTGTCAGTCCTGGGCTTGAGCTCAGGGCCTCAATACTGTCCTTGGGTTTTTTTCTCAAGGCTAGAGCCCTACCACTTGAACCACAGCACCACTTCTGGCTTTTTCCATGCATGTATACTGAGGAATTGAACCTGGGTCTTCGTACATGCTAGGTAAGAACTCTATCACTCACCCAAACTTCCAGACCTGTAAGACTCTTACCTCCAATTATAACTACTAAAAGGAAACTAGAAGTGAATCTGTGGCTCAAGTGGTAGAACACTAGCATCAAGCAACTGAAGCTCAGATATAGTGCCCAGGTTCTAAGTTCAAGCCCCAGGACACACACACACACACACACACACACACACACACACACACACACACACACACAGTAGGTTACAATCCACTCTTCAGTTGAAAATAAAATAAAGAAAAATATTGGAGAGGCTCCCTACAAGAAGATGGCAGGAAAGAGAAGGCAGAGGAAATCTATACTGATGTAACCCCAGTCTTTTCTTTCTGGCTATGAGACACTGTTCACTGTTCTAGATGCAAATTTCCTTTAGAAATAGAAGTTATCCTTATAAAAGGACTTCTCTCTGTTTCAGAGCTTCTCCTCCGCATGCTATTTCTCAAAAGAACCAGCTCAGAAAAATTCCTCATGACAAAGAATCATATTTTAGGAGGATGCAAACAAGAACACCTACAAGTAACATGTGACATGTGTCAGATGATCCAAAAGAAACTCTATGATGACTATTAATTTACTGGAAGATTCAACAGTTAGGGAAGTTAATCTAAGGGACATTAGAATGAGCAGAGGAAAATAGAATACCATGTTCTAATTTGGTCAAGTCCCCATAGGGAGAGAAACTTTTGCAGAGAAATGTCTTTTCTTTTGTTTGTTTTTGTTTTGTTTTGTTTTCTACTGCTGGGAATTCAACTCAGGACTCCAGACCCAGCCTCAGGGAGTTATAATTCAGTACATTCATTTAGATGTTTCTATGGCTTGATCAGAGTCAGAGTCTTATCCTTCTCCTCCCTTCCCATCTACCCTTCCCCTACCAGTCACACTCTTTCCCATTTCCCTCTTTCACACGGGCCCATTGAGTGTTATGGCAGCATTCCTCTACTGCTCCTTTCTTGCTTTGTCTACATTCATCCCACAATTCCCTGTCCAAAGCATGTTCACATGGTAAGCTGAATTTTGAGTCTAGGATCCACAAATGAGAGAAAAGCATGTATCATTTTTTTTCTTTCTGGGCCTGGCTTATTTCACTCATTATTATTCTCCCCCACCATTCATTTTCCTGCATAGTACATTTTATTCTTACTGATGGCTAAATGCAATTCCTCTCCATTCCTCCTCCTCCTTCCTCCTTCCTCCTCCTCTACCACCACCTTTCTCTCTCTCTCTCTCTCTCTCTCTCTCTCTCTCTCTCTCTCTCTCTCTCTCTCTCTCTCTCTCTCTCTCTCTCTCTCTCTCTCTCTCTCCATGTGTGACTATCAAGTTTTCTTGATCAGATTTTCTATTGTATAGCATCTGGGCTGTTCCCATAACTTGGTTGTTGTGTTTCAGTGAACATGGGTTCAGGTGCTTTAGTTGTAACCTGTCTTGCAGTCTTTCAGACAAATACATGTATGTGGTATTGCTGGGCCATAGCATAGCCTTTGTTTTAGTGTTTTGAGGAATCTTCATACTGATTTCCATAGTCTTTGAATGGCCTTACATTCTAATTTGGGAAACTTCTTTTTTTCTTTTCTTTTCTTTTCTTTTTGGTTGGTTGTGGGGCTGGAACTCTGGGCCTGGACCATGTCCCTGAGCTCTTTAGCTCAGGAGGTAGAGATCAGGAGGATTGTCAGTCCAAGTCACCACACATAGTCAAGACCACTTCCTGAACTAATAAAACCTGAGAGTGGTGGCATGTATCTGTTATTCCAGCTATGCTGAAACCATAAATAGGATCCTGACCCAGGGTGGGAGGGTAAAGTGGGAGAGTGCCTTCCTTACAAATGCAAGGCTCTGAGTTCAAACCCCAGAACTGCCAAAAGTGAAACGAGAAAGGATTGTAAAAGATGAACAACCTTCAGCAAACTCTCCAGAAAAATGATACCTGGCAAAGTTTTCCAAAGAGACCGAGAGTGAGCTGAGTAGGGGCAGGAAGCAGAAGTTGCTGTGGTGGCAACAGAACCTGTAAACATCTTTTTTTTTATTGGAGAAAATGAAGAATGGGGGAAACAGTATCTATTATTTTACTGACTGAAATAAAGAACTGGCTCACTTTTCATAAGAGAACTAGACAAAAGCTACTTGATAGCTTTGGTCCTTCCCCCCTCCCTCTCCCTCCCCCTCTCCCCCTCCCTCTCACTCTCTCCTTCTCCTTGCCTTCCTCCCTCCCCCCCCTTTCTCCCAAGGCTACTGCCCAACTCCTGGAGCCACAACCATACTTCCAGTTTTCTAGAGGTTAATTGGAGATAAGAGTCTCATGGACTTTAGTGCCCAGGCTGGCTTTGATCTGTGATCCCCAGATCTCAGCTTCCTAAATAGTTAGGATTACAGGCATTAGCCACTGCACCTGGCTCCCCTCTCTTTTTTCCCTCTCAACTACTCATCCTGGACCCAAATCCCTGGGTTCAAATGATCCTCTTATCTCTCATACCTAAGTAACAGGGTCTACAGGTATGCGCATTCACATTTGCTCCTTTATTGTTTTTAAAGGGACCATCGTGATGTGGAGATAACAATTTGCACTCAGTCTCACCACTGAGTTCCTCCAGGCCCAATGGCTCATCTTTCAATTCTATTCTTTTCCTAACAAACTCACTACAAAAAGCAGGACTTTTTACACCAGCTGAGAATGTTGAACAGGAAATTTACAGTGGGTATTGATGCTGTACAAATAGAAAGTGATCTCACAGGACTGTGCTTTCCAGTGGTCACCTCTGTGGGAGGCTGAGGGATGACTAAATGGAGTATAGGCATTTGGGGGGAATAATAACAGAGAAAATGACTTGTGTAGTTTTTCCTGTGGATGGAAAGAGCACAGATATATAAGAGAGAAGGCAAGTTTCAGGGTTTGCATTGTGCCAAATGCCCAGGTCACTGGAAAAGATGACTCAGGCTCACATGGTGTAGCCGGATAAGCAGAAGGGGGTGGGGAGGATATCTTGAATCTTTGGGGAAAGCAGATTAAAGAGAATAGGATTGTGTAGTGATCCTACTGGGGATTAAACCATATTAAAAATTGTCGTTGTTCTTCATTCCATGGAATTCCCTCTTGCTCTGGGGTTTAGTGTTTTTACATGGCCATCACTAAAGGGAAATAAAGCATTCGATGTCTCTGACCGCAAATGCCTCTTACCTATGTCACTCAGCTCAAGTCTGGTGATTCAGTAACTCAAGGTAAAAATGGATGAGAGGTAATTGTATACTGATAAGATAGTTTCCTGGGAAGAGATAATAATTGTGATTTTTACTAGTTAGTGTCAAAGCATGTGATGCACACATTTCAAAATTACCAGAGAACAAATCATAACATTATGTTAATGGGATTTGTAGCTCTTTTATTAACAGGTTGAAAAGGCAGCATAAAATGTTAATAAGAGAGGGGCCGGGAGTTTGGCCCCTATTGGTAGAGTACTTGCCTAGCATGCATGAAAACCCAGATTCAATTCCTTGACACCACATACATAGGATAAAGCTGGAATTGGTGCTGAGGCTCAAGTGGTAGAGCTCTAGCCTTAAAAAGTCCAAAGACAGTGCTCAGGTCCTGAGCTCAAACCCAGGACTGGCAAAAAAACAAAAAGTTAATAAGACAGGGCTGAGTGTTTGGCCTGGTGGTAGAGTGCTTGCCTAGCATTGCTCAGTACCATATACACAGAAAAAGCTCAAAGTGGTGCTGTGGCTCAAGTGGTAGAGCTCTAGCCTTGAGAAAGCCCCAGGCTCTGAGTTCAAGCCCCAGGACTGGCAAATAAAAAGTTAATAAAAGAAAATCCAGTTCATCTTGAAAATAACAAGTACAAATAACAAAAATGGCTAGCTGCGTGGCTCAAGTACCAGCAGCCATAATCAAGGTTCTGAGTTCAAAAGTGAGTACTATCAAAAATATTTCCCTTACTCTCCTCTTATCTGCATTGCCACGAATTTCCCAGAGATGGATTGTATAGAATATAGTGAGCTTTGTGATTAATTTTCATTCTAGGACACAAAGAGAAATATTTTTCATTTGCATTAATAGATTTTATCTTTAGAACCATTTTAGATTTATAAAAAGAAAACTGTGGAGTATGGAGAATTCTCACACCTTCATAATTTAAACTCCTGTGAACGTCTTCCATCAGTGTGATGCATTGTTAGGCCCAGTGAATTACAAATACTACACTATCATTAATCAAAATTATAGTAATAAAAGTAATAACACAAAACAATAACTGGTATTAATGGCAAATACAGTATTGTCTTGGTGTTGCATAATTCTATGGTGTTTGAAAATGAATAATGTTATGCTTCCACCATGATAATATCATAACAAGTACTTTTGCTGTCCTAAAACTTTTCTGTGCATCACCTGTGTGTGTCTCTCCACTACCCCTGAAGCCCTTAACGACCCTAAGTCTTTACTGTCTCTGGCTTTGCCTTTTTTTAATTCCATCAAGTTGGAGCCATACAGCATGCCATCTTTGCAGAGTAGTATATCTGTCTTAGCAATACACTTGAGTTTCCACTGTAATATTTTTGGTATGCCTTAATAGTTTGCCAGATATCATGATGACGGGAAGTATTATGCAAGACAGACAATGAACATTGTCAGGAGAAATGAGAGAGTCTGGGATAACCTTCAGAAATCCAGAATTTCCTCCCCTCTCCTCTTTTGCCAACAGATAGATAACAGGATGTCTGGAGAAATAAGGATTAGGGGCACACAGTCACTCGCTGTGTCTTTAGGCAGGATCGCTGTGCTATGCCAGGCACTCAGAATTCTGAGTTTTTATTGAAATACAAAATAAGGCAAATGCACATCAGGCTCACACACACACACACACACACACACACACACACACACACACCAGCCATGTCTGTTGGCATCAGACAATCTCTATACATCCTTCTCTATACCATCCAGTCATTCTTCCTACACCCTGTAAGAGCTCTTGCTATTGGGCTCTAAGGTCCCCACGATAGCTTGTTTCTTGTTATCATTGCTTAGCATAAACTTATATGGATATATTGTAGTGTGTTCATTCATTCACTAGTTCAAAGCATGCTGATTGCTTTCAGTGTGTACTAAAAAAGGTATGATAAACTTTTCTGTATAAAATTGGTGTGACCATAACTTTTCATTTTTTTAGTTGTGAGACTGAGTGCTAGAGCACATACATGCATCTGTTTTTAGCTTTACCTCAAGCTGTCACACTGTCTTCCAAGAGCCTGTACCTCTCTGTACATTCTTATTAGAATTTGGTGTTGTACAAATAATAACAGATGCTGGAAGGGATGTGGCCAGGAGGGGTTACTACTACACTGTTGGTGGGAGGGCAAACTCATTCAACCACTATGGAAAGCAGTATGGCAGTGCCTCAAAAGGCTAAACATAGAGCTCCCCTATGACCCAGCAATTCCACTACTTGGCATTTACCCAACCATCCAGAAACTAGGGCATACTAAATCCACTAGCACAACAATGTTCATTGCAGCATTATTCACCATAGCAAAGATATGGAACCAACCTAGATGTCCCTCAGTTGATGAGTGGATCAACAACTTGTGGTATTTGTACACAATGGAATTCTATGCTGCTGTCAGAAAGAATGACATCGCCCCATTTGTTAGGAAATGGAAAGACTTAAAAAAATCATATTAAGTGAAGTAAGCCAGACTCAAAGGAACTTAGGCTCAATGGTTTCCCTCATTTGTCATAATCAATAGAAACCTTGGGCTCTCCTAGCAGAGATCTGCAATAGAGCAAAACCTTGATACATAAGGCCATATAGTATGAAGCTAATTGAAAGGACCTCCAGGATATTGAAACAAAAGCCATATAACGAATGATTGTTGTCCTTAATGTACTATGTTATCCCTCATCTCCTTTGCTGTCCCTTGGGTATCTCATATTGTTATAGTATCTCACTTTGTTATATGATATATTGAATTTATTTGTATTTGGTTATCTGAAACTTGATAGGGAAGGGGGGAAAACCAATACAGGGAGTGGGTGGTGGGTGGGGGGAGGGTAATGGGTACCAAGACATGTGAAAGGGTATCAATGTATGTGAATTAATGCACCTTCTATCTGGCAAATATCATGTAACCCTTTTATTAATTACAATAAAAAATATATATAAAAAGAATTTGGTGTTGTAAAATTTTATATTATAGTTCAATTTTTAATATTTCTTTATTTGAATGATTCAACCATTATTGAAAGTAGAGTATTGCACTCTGTAATCTTATGGTACATATATATATATATATTTCTTCCTTTGGTTCTATTCATATATATATATATATTTCTTCCTTTGGTTCTATTCATATGTGGTATATGTTCATATGCCTCAATGTTGGATGCATATGTGTTTACAATTTTTTCTTTTTTATTGTCAGGATAATGTATAGAGGGGTTAAAGTTGCATTTGCCAGGTAGTAGGTGCGTTATTTCTCACACATTGATATCCTTCTCATGGGTTGTGTCCCCATTTCCCTCTTCCCACCCCTCCCAATCATCTTGTTTTCCTCCCTTCCCTTTCCTATTTCAATTCATGTTTACACTTTTTATAGCTTCTTGGTGAACTGATTCCTTTGTCATTATATAACGAAGTTATGGTTTGGGTGATCATTTCTAACCTATAATTTATTTTGTTTGATATAAGTATAGTCCTTGCTGCCATATAAGTATAGTGGTTTGGGTTAAAACTTTCATGGTACCTTCCTTTATTTTTTTTTGCTAGTCAGTTGGACTCATATGTCCAATAAACTATTCAGAAAAATCTGGAAATAGTGCTGTGACTCAGTGGTAGAACATTAACCTTGAGCACAAAGAGGCTCAGAGATGACACCGAGGCCCTGAGTTCAAGCCCCAGTACTGACAAAAAACAGGAAGATACTCCATGCAAATGGTAATCCGAAGAGCAGCCTGGACTAAACTTGTATCAGACAAAATTAATGAATTTCAGGGCAGAAACGATCACAAATAAAAAAGACAAAGACATTCATTAAACAAAGTCTGGCAGTTCGTTGGAGATAAGAGTGCTGGGATATCTTCAAATGGTGATCCTCAGATCTCAACCACCTGAATAGCTAGAATTATAGATGTGAGCCACCAACATGTGGCAGATAACTTTATCATTTCACTTGCAGGCTCCTTGTGGTTTGCAAGCTCTCAGAGAAAGTACGTAGGTGGATCTGGTTATTTAGTTAGTCTAGCCACACTTTTAATTGATTGGTATGTTAAACCATTTACATTTAATGTGATAATTGATTGATTAGGATAAACTTACTGGTAATTGTTTATTTGTCTTTTATTAAATAGCTTCCTTTGTCATTTCCTTCCTGTGTAGTAGGATTTTTAATTTATTTATTATTGTCATTTTAAGAGTCATGTGTAGAGGGGTTACAGTTTTATAAGTCAGGTAATGAGTTCATTTCTTTTTGAACAATTTTCTTACTCTCTCCCAGTTTTTCCCTTCCCTTCCCCAAGTTGTATAGTTCATTTTCAACACATTGTCTAATGAGTATCTTTGCTACTTTTGTTCACCCTTTGCCTTTCCATTTCTGTGCCTTCCTTACCCTCTGAAAGACAGAAAAATGAACAAAGAAGACCAAACAAAATCAAATATACCCTCGAAATCCCTCTTGTTGCCATTTCCTGAAATTCATTTCGATAAATATTATTTTATATGATCAGAGACTCACAAGTATTACACCTTCGTGTTCCTCCCCTAAGTATATACTCTTTTGGTCTCACTGTGTGTAAATGCCTAGTCTGGTATAATTTATCATGCCTAGTGTATTTTAGATCTAGTTTCTGCAAATGAAAGAAAATATGCTTACTTGGCTGCTACAAATTGAACTTTACTAAAGGATAAACTTTTGACTCCTTTGGTAAGAAGAGAATGAGCCAGACAGTACATTAGCCATAGTAGATCTTGATGAGATTTTACATGTACCTGATATTTTGTGTGTTTTATTCACCAAAAATAATCCCATCATTGTGAATTAAATTTGTGAGAGACTGAAAGTTGAAAACTAGGGACAAAAGGAAAAATATTTCTGTCACATTCTGTTTTACCTAGAATAAATTAGATGTCAAAGAATAAAATGAATTTGGTCTAAAAGGCTGACTTAAAGTACACATGAAGCACTAATGGACTTTGGTCAAGGTTTACCAAGAATGTACTGAGTGGATTCCATCCCTTTAAGAACTAAAGGTATTCACTGGAAATTAAATAGAAGTGATTTATATTTCCTGTTCATTTTCCTTTACAAATCTATTACTCCTTCTGTGTCTTTAAAAAAATAACCCAGCTCAAGCATTCAATCCAAAATTGTCAGATGGGTGTGGCTGGTTTACATTTTTTAATACCCACAGATATGGGAAATTTAACACATGGTGATTTTTCCCTGACCTAATTGTTTCTGGGTGTGTGCATTATCATGTGTTTCGTGTAAACAGTTACACTTCACTAAATAAAACTATCAAACCAGTTGATGACAAATGATGCTTGAGTAGGAGAAAATTAGGGGAAATATGACTGAGAATATCATTGGCTTAAATTGCAAGAGACATCAGAAAACCAACATTTAAAATAGTACATAAAATTCTTGGCAAAAAGTGCAAGATTTTTGTCTTATAGTTTTCTCATGCATACTACTTAGCTGATCATATTTCCTTGAACTAAAAACACAACTTCAAGTACTGAAAATGGTGACTAGTTATAAATGTGGATAACCTTACTGAAAGAGGCATGTGGAAAGTTCAGAAGATGACAGTTAAGTATAATTCAGATATGAGTTAATTTACAATGTCTCATTCTTCTCATAGTAAAAATACCATGGATTTCTTTTATTTAATTTATTTTTTTATTGAAAAGGTAAATGAGGCCGGGAGTTTGGCCTAGTGGTAGAGTGCTTGCCTAGTACACACAAAGACCCAGATTCAATTCCTTGATACCACATACACAGAAAAAGGCAGAAGTGGTTCTGTGGCTCAAGTGATAGAGCGCTAGCCTTGAGAAAGCCCAAGGACAATGCTCAGGACCTGAGTTCAAGCCCCAGGACCAGCAAAAAAAATATGTAATGAACAAGTGGGTCAAATAAATAAGGTAATGAGTACATTTGTTTTTAATCACTGTTACCCCTCCCTCATTTTCTTCTGTTGATCCTTCCTTCCTCCCCTCCCCTTTAGTTGTTCATATTCATGGGATTTCTTAATTTATTACTTTCATCAAAGGGACAAACCTATGCTGCACTCCCTTCCTGCATGGTATAAAAACAGAAGCACTTAGGTAGTATTAGAATGTTTGATTGTGGACATCCTTGTTTCACCACATTCCGAATTGTAAATGCTGACCAGGCAGGTTTTAGCCAAGATTTCCCTGTGTGGGGAATTAGGAATCCAGCCTCTGCCAGTCCTAGGAGAAAGCCCATCGTGGATTTAGCTTGTTTCACCTTTAGAAATGTCTTGTAAGGCAGTGCAGCATACTCAGCATGAAAACCACCCTCTCAGTGTTCTTTGATTGGCTTTTTCAAATACTACAGTTCACCTTTCAGACAAGCCCCATATTGGATGCCACTTTTTTTCCCCTTATTTTCTAGATTTATTTTAATTCATTAACATACCTGTACCTTTATATAAAACTTCATGAAGAGCCTGCACTAGAAAATTCAGGCTATCACTTTCGTATAGTTTTTTTTTTTTTGCCAGTCCTGGGCTTAAGCTCAGGGCCTGAGCACTGTTCTTGGACTTTTCTCAAGGCTAGAGCTCTATCACTTGAGCCTCAGCACCACTTCCAGCTTTTTTCTACGTATGTGGTACTGAGGAATCGAACCCGGGTCTTCATGCATGCTAGGCAAGCACTTTAACCACTAGGCCAAACTCCCAGCCACTTTAGGATGCCACTTTTTGCTAACTACAAACAGGGACAGCCCAAGAATGGAATATGGGATCAAAGAATTGAGAAAGGAAAGAAAGGGTAGGAAAGGAAGTATCAAGATGGGCTCCAGCACCCACCAGCTTCTGAACTGTGGGTTTCCAATAGCAAGCACACTTACTTAGTCCAGTACAAGGGAAATGACTATAGGTATCGACAGAGACTCGATATCAACAATCTATCTTTGAAGTTACAGTCATCACCATGAGACATAGTTTGCATGCTAGTGATAATTGACTCCTTTAGGAAGTGGAGGGAAGAAATAAGTATTCCAATCTTAACATAGATTTTTATCTTGTCTCCAAGATCTCAAATTTTGGGTCTCACTTAGGATAGAAGCCTGAACCACTGTCTTGCCTTGACTGTGTGATCTTTGCCGCTCTCAGCCTTCCCAGTGTTATTGCGATGGACTATCAATCTCTTAATCCTTTCCAGGTTTCACAATTTAGTTCCAGAGCTCCCTACAGTTTTCCCTGCTCCTTGCATAGTCCATATCCCCGACAGCCTGCAACCATTTTATATTGTAACTAACCTTTCATTTTATCTGGTAAGCCTATAAGAAGGAAAAAAAGCCAGTATCTTATTGAATATAATTAGGAATATTCTAGTAAAGGAAAAACTTTTTTTGTCAGTTATGGGGCTTGAACTCTGAGCTTGGGCCCTGTCCCTGAGCTCTTCAGCTCAAGGCTAGCACTCTACTACTTGAGCCATAGCACCACTTCCGGTTTTCTGGTAGTTAATTGGAGATAAGAGTCTCATGGACTTTTGTGCCCAGGCTGGCTCTGAACTGTGATTCTCAGATCTCAGCCTCTTGAGTAGCTAGGATTGCAGATGTGAACCACCAGTGCCCAGACAAACTATTTTGTAAGATTAAATAAAAACACATTTTAAAGTTAATACAACTCTATTGACATTGAAATGTCTGTATGAATAAACATGGTTTGTTCTAGTTGATTAGTTGGCTTTGATTTATAGTGGTGAGAATTTCTTAGTGGAGAGTTATTTTATTTTATTCTTGGTAGTGGGGATTGAATGTGGCTTAAAGACTGCTGTGTACACACTCTACATCCCCCTAGTCCAGGAGTTACCTTTTAGTATTTGTGTAGTGTATTAATTTTCTTGGTATTATATAGAACTCAACTGAGAAAAATTTACATGTATGTGTACAATGACTCTTATTATGCAGCTGGGTATTACTGCCTCATGCTTTTAATCCTTCCTACTCAGGGGGCTGAGATCTGAGAATCATGGTTTGAAGCCAGCCTGAGCAGAAAAATTTGTGAGTCTCATATCTAATTAACCATAAAAAAGCTGAAAGTGGAACTAAAAGGCTCAGAGTCAGCACCCAGAACCTGAGTTCAAGACCCTAGACTAACACGAAAAAAAATTAAGTGGTGCTATAATATTAATATTTACGTTTTCATTAAAGCTTACCATTTCAATAATTTTAGTTTATATATCTAGGTTTTCTATTTTAAATGACTTACGCAATTCCTGATGTTAAATATAATCCTAGTTCATATAAGACTTGCCTCAATACTGTTCATTTTCTATATACTTCATAATTGGAAAGATTTTTTCCATATATTTTTATTGTAATTAATAGAAGGGTTACATGATATTTGCCAGATAGATAGATGGTGCATTAATTCACATACATTGATACCCTTTCACATGTCTTGGTCCCCATTTCCCTCCCCCCCACCCCTACCACTCATCTTGTTTTCCCCTGTTCCCTATCCAATTTCAGATAACCAAATACAAATATAGCCGATATATCAGGTAACAAAGTGAGATAGTGTAACCATATGAGATAACCAAGGGATAGCAAAAGTGATGAGAGATAACATAGTACCTTAAGAACAACAATCATTCATTATATGGCTTAAGTTTACATCATGTTTTAAATGACAAGTTTAACAAATAAGTGTTCAATGAGGGAATCTCTAATTACAGTCTCTGGGACTTAGCATTTAGAACTTAATCAAAATTAGGCTAAGGGTTTGTATGTCATAGAAACATATCAATTTATGAAATAAAACATTATGTCTGTAGAGTCATAGGTTTATATGTCTATATAGTTACGTTTATATTTCCATTACCATGTCCATAGCTTTGGGTATGCAGTTATTGAGTCCTCGCTCTTGTACTCTTTGGATTTAATAGCCGCATTTAAGGATACCATGCACCTTTTGTTCCTTAGGTCTTGACTTGTCTCACTCAGCATGATTCGCTCTAGATTCATCCACTTCCCTGTGAATGCATTATTTTATCTTGTCTGTTGGCTATGTAGAATTCCATTGTGTATATATACCATATTTTCTGTATCCATTCATCTGCAGTAGGGCATCTGGATTGTTTCCATCACCTGGCTATTGTGAATAGGGCAGAGATGAACACAGCTGAGCAGGTGTCTTTATAATATCCTGGGTCATGTTGTTCAGGATAGATGCCCAGAAGTGGTATGGCGGGATCATAGGGAAGGTCTATTTTCAGTTCTTTAAGGAACCTTCACACTGCTTTCCAGAGTGGCTGAACTAGTCTACATTCCCACCAGCAGTGTAGTAGGGTTCCTTTTTCTCCACAACCCCACCAGCAACTGCCATTGTCTGAGTTCAAAATCTTGGCCATTCTTGTTGGGGTAAGGTGGTATCTTAGGGTTGTTTTATTTGACCATAGATGATGAACATTTTCTCATATGTGTTTCTGCCATTTTAATCTCTTCTTCTGATAGGTCTCTCTTTAGTTTCCTTGCCCATTTAGTGAATGGTTTATTGGGTTTTCGGGGGATTCATTTCTTGAGTTCCCTGTAGATACTAGATATTAAGCATTTGTCAGATGTATTGTTGGTGAATATCTTTTCCCAGTTGGTTTGCTGTCTCTCTGCTTTTGCAACTATGTTTTTATCTGTACAGAAACTTTTTTTATTTTTAGGTAGTCCCATTTATCGAGTCTCTCTCCAATCTGTTGTGACCCTGGGATTCTGTTCAGGAATCTATTGCCTGTGCCTATGAGTTCCAGTGTCTCTCCTACTTTATCATGTAGCAGTTTCACGGTTTCAGGTCTGATGTTGAGGTCTTTGATCCACTTTGAGTTAAGGCTTGTGCATGGTGAAAGGCTAGGGTCAATTTTTAGTTTTCTGCATGTGGCTGCCCAGTTTTGCCAGCACCAATAATTGAATAGCCCAGCTGGGCTATGGTGTTGTTTAAGTCGATGGTGTCTTTGCTTAATTTTGGTTGAGTTGACCTGTCATTTGTTGAGAGTGGAGTATTGAGGTCTCCCAGTATGATTGTATTTAGTCTATCTTGTTCTGTAATTCTAAGAGAGTTTGTTTGATGAATTTGGGTGCTCCCGTGTTGGGGGAGTAAATGTTTATAACTGTAATATTATGGGCATGGATTGTACCCTTTACTAATATATAATGGCCATCTCTATCTTTATGTACTGATTTTACTGATAAGTTAATTTTGTCAGAGATTAAGATTGCTACTTCTGCATTTTTGCATGGTGCATTGGAGTGGAAAATTCGTTTCCAGCCTTTCACTTGGAATTTATTTCTGTCTTTGGCAGTGAGGTACATCTCTTGGAGGCAACATATGGATGAGTGGTGTTTCTTAATCCAGTCTGCTGCTCTGTGTCTTTTGATTGGATTGTTCAGCCCGTTCACACTTGGGAGATTATTGAGAAGTGGTCAATGTCCATTGTCATTATTTATTTTTACTTCTAGGTTTCTTTCTCTCTCTTTTTTCCCGTTTTGTGTTTAGTGAATTATAGATATTTGCTTCTTGATGGGGGTTCTTGATGTTCTACAATTTGTTCTCAATTAATTAGTATTCTTTGTAATGCTGGTTTAGTGTGCACGTATTCATAAAGCTTCTCTTTGGAGTGGAATATTCTTGTTTCTCCCTCAAATGTAAATGCTAGTTTTGCTGGATATATCAGTCTGGGTTGGCAGTTGTTGGTCTTCAGGACATCAATGATGTTTTCCCAAGCTTTTCTTATATTTAGGGTTTGCATGGAGAGATCTGCTGTAATTTGAATTTTCTTCCCATTATAATATAGCTCCTTCTTTGTTTTTGCAGCATTTAAGTTCAATTCCTTGGTATTAGGGTCTAGTGTCTTTACTATGATATGTCTAGATGAGTTCCTTCTAGGATCTTGCCTGTTTGGGGTCCTGAAACCTTCAATAATGTGAGTATTCTCCCTTTTGAAATTGGGGAAGTTCTCTGCTATGATTTTGGTGAATAAAGGTTGCATACCTTTGTCCTGAAATTCGGCCCCCTCCTCAATCCCTATTATACTAAGATTAGACTTCTTTGCTGCATCTGCCAGTTCCTGGAGCTCTCTCTGGTAGATTCTGACTGATTTTTAATTGGAAAGATTTTTGAAGAAGTCCATATATGTCAAGTTCAGTAAGATTAGTTTTGTGCTTCTGTATATTATTAGCTTCTTGTTTTGACTAAAAATATTTAATTTATTACAAACAGATAAAAATACATTTTAAAGAAATTCTGGGATGTATTTTAAAATAAACGGACTTTACTTTCTTATTTTAATTTTGTGGAATTTACTCTAAAATGTTTCCAAACTCCTTTCAATAAATTTTGTTCACTGGCTCCTAAACTGAGCAATAAAAAATAAATTTCTCACATGTTTCTATCTATCATAATTTCTTATTTTTAAAAAAAGCTTAGTCTTGATGGGAAAGTAAGTTGGCTATGAGAGGTAACACACCTTCTACTTTTAGCATGAAAACAAGAACGTTTCCACAAGCAGATTGTCCTAAGTGGAGATAACTGATTCCAAAGTACTCTGTAGCACTGAAACTGTCAAAGCCATCTTGGTGTTCTGGAAATCTTCAGAAGCAAGTGTTCTAGAAAAGACAAAGGCAGTCAGATACTGGTGACTCACGTCTGTAATCCTAGCTACTCATCTGAGATCTGAGGACCATGAGGATTATGGTTCAAAGCAAGCTGGGCCAGAATGTCCATGATACTCTTATCTCCAATTAACCATCAAACAGCCAGAAGTGAAGTTGTGCCTTAGGTCATAGAGTATCAGCCTTGAATGGTAAAAGAAAAATGGCTAAAGAAAGCCAAGTGTGTCTTGTCCCCACACTACCATGTTGTGTTTGGGCTTGGAAATTGACTTCTGGATGCTTTAGAGGATCTGCTGAACCAACTGTAAGCCAGACATGGCACCTTCAATTGCCTGTCACCTGTCTCTACTCTGCAGGTGAAATATCTGTGTCTTTATGTGCTTATAGGAAATGCTTCCAGCCTCAACCTTCATTGCTTTTCTCCTTTCCTGAGGCAGAGGATGTCCTGAGCACAGAGTTGAATCTCTTGGAAGCTTTGTAATCTTAGTATGAAGCCTATTTTTATCTTCCATCTGTAAATGTAAATGGGTGCTCATATGTTTGATCCATTTTAAATTGGGTTGTTAGATTTGTTATTGCTAACTTTTAAGAGTTCTTCACACAGGATTGCGTATAGTTGTGTTTTGTTTTTTGGTGATTGCGTGTGCATATGGCACTAGAGATGTGTATAATTAGGCCCCTGTGTAGAAGCAAGTATGAAAATAGATGGTATTTGTGCGGTGTGCACTGAGAGAGAAAGCTCACCAATGTTTCTTTTAGAGAACAGAAGCCTAAGAGAGGTATTATAGTGTAAGCCTGTAATCCTAGAACATGGAAGGAAGAGACGAGAGGATCAAGAAGACAGTCTAAGTGATACAGTGAGATCCGGATTAAAAAACAACGGCAAAAGGCAGGAGTTTTATGGATTTCTTGTATGTTAGAGAGGCTTGAACACAGGGCCTCCCACTTGCTAGACAGATGCCTATGAATTTGAGGAAATCAATCACTTGCTCATTTTCACCCTCATACTTTGGCTCCATTAGATGATATACTTTCTTTTTTAAAGATTACTCTTGCATCTAAAACATGTCAGATTTCAAAGATCATAAAAAATATTTGGATCAAATGAAACGATGTATCAATAAAAGCTGTTAGGGAAAATTTCATAGTAATTAGTGGTAAAAGTGTGATCTTTGCTACTAACAACCCAAAGTTTCATTTTAAAGTAAAAGTATTTAAAAATCCCTATTTCCCCCCTTTGAAGCACACATTCACCTATATACACTCACACATTCACCTCCACATACACGCCACACATGCGTACATTCATGTGCATTCCCGCCCACAGCAAAATCCCACATGCACTCACATTCATTCACAAACACTGGTACCCTCACACACAAACACATGCTCAGGTACATGTACACATGAATGACTGCTTATGCTACATATGGTTCCCCGGAATGCAGCACAAGTTATTTACTGCTTCTTGCCACTTAAAAGTTTTCAGGGAAAAAAAGAATCATTTAATCGATGAATAATTAAAAATGACCTGTTGCTTTCACTGAAGAAACTCCCCAAACCATCAACTGCCCCATTTGCATCTGAAGTTAATAGCCTTCCAAGAACTCACTCAATGTGGATGGCTGTAGAACAGCGCTTATCTTGCATTCAGCAAGTTTTTAGGAAATGAATATGATATCCTGTACTTGTGTGGAGTGAACTTTATAGGAGTATAAGAAGCCTAGCTATGCTCATGTATTTTGAAGCATTCTATGTACCACATCACGTCTCTGAGACAAGACTTTTTTTTTTACAAAGTAAACAGTAACAAAGTACATTCCTGTTTTATGTGTGATTGCAAGGTCATTCATTATATACATTCTATAGCCTTTCCTATATTTAATTGATGTCTAGAGGTTGCCATTTATATTATGAAAGGCAGTCCAAATAATATATATTCTAGTTCAACAGAAAACAACTCCTCCTTCTCCTTCATTTTTTTCTTTGCTGTTTACTTGGATCTGAACCAAACAAATATTTCCTGAAGAAAAACACATATTTCTGTTTCAAAATTTTTGGAAAGTGGACATGACTTTTCTACATGATTACCTGAAAAGAATTTGTAGGATTTATTAGTCTCTAACTTTTTCATTTCCATCTTCAGTAAGCCAATGCCAATTGGTTACAGCTGGCTAATGAAGCAAATCCGTGGATTCCAGTGAGCAGAAGATGCAAACACTGTCAACCTCTGTTATGAGTGATGGACTGTTTTGTTAGAAAACCTGAGATAAGGCAAATACCAGTGACACAACAACAAATAAGAATATTATTGTAGAGGAATTAACTCTGATAAAGAAGCACTGGCTATATTAAATTGTAACAACATTTGAAGTTCAAAAAATAACATCCACTATCTAGTGATTTCATTCCAAGGAATGAAATCCTCCCAGAGGAAGATAATACATAGTCACACAAAGACTTTTCCATCTGTATTTAGAACAGTATTTTTCAGAGCAAAAAATTAATACTGGATAGTTTACCATACAAAAAATGATTTACCATCATGTTTAAACCAAGTGAAAGGAATCAAAATGTTCAGGAATCACAGTAGATCTCTAGCAAACAAATCATTACTTATTTCTCAACCCCAAATGTTCTACATGTTCTAAATGTTCTAATGTTAAGGTTCTTTGAGTTAGGTAGAAATTCTGCTATCATGAAGAACCACAAAATTATTTCCAATGTCATTAATTAATGATACATAAACAGCAAAGCTGCTGCCTTTGTACTTGAGCTGAACTTCTGGCTGTTTGCTGGTTAATTGGAGATAAGATTCTCAGGATTTGTCCAGCATCGCTTTGACTCTTATTCTTAGATTTCAGCTTCCTGAGTAGTTGCCACCAACACCTAGCTAGCTTATAAGAGTTTCTAAAATAAAGGCACCATGCTTCTTATACCCTGGAGGTGAGAATGGGAAGAGAACTAAGCTGCCTGAAGACCTGCCTCATGGTTAAGAATGTGGCTGCCTTTGCAAGTTAGGTGACAGAGCAGAGAAAAAGAGAACAACTACAAATATATCCTTAAAATGTTTTGACAACAGTATAGACTGACTCCTTCAAGATGAAGTGAGAATTCTGATGTTAGGTTGCCAAACTAGTTGCAATGAATGGTTCGGTGACATTATCAAGATTTCTTCTTTGGATGAACAATAACCCATACTAGGATTATTCTCTGCAGAATATTCCACTGGATCTCAAAAAGGTAGATTGATAAAGACAGTGTTTACCCTCTGGACTACAACTAAAGTCACGGCTAATACAGAGTCAGGAAAACCCACTAATCCTGGGAAATGTGATGAAGCTAAATTGCCCGTACTTGGGCTGGTCTTCAGTGAGTGAACTCATCTTCCCTTGAGTCTCCTGCAGGGCATAATCCAGATATCAATGGCAGGGCCTGGGATGTTAATGACAGCTCCTACTCCTCCCTGCAAACCAGGCTTCAGTAACGTCTTCAAAATGTCTGAGTTCCTCTCCTCATGCTTTGATAGCCCATTATTGTGAACCTCATAGGTTCAAACATCACAGTTATTATATTTAATCCTTGGTATCAAGAGCCCTGAAATCGAAGTGTCTGTGGAGGCTCTAGGAGAAACTTGCTTGACTTCTCCAGATTCCAGAGGCCACCTGTATTTATTAGTTCCTGACCCCTCTCTCAGTCTTTGAAGCCAGCAATAGCCAGTGACATCAACATTGTCAAAGAGCCGATCTCTCATATTATTTCTCTTTCTGACCAATATTTCCATATCACATTTCTTTGTCTTCTGTGTCCCTCTTACAAAGCCCCTTGGAATTCCTCTGGACTACCAGTTATTCAGGAAAATCTTCCTATTTCTATTCATTAAATGAAGCACTTCTTTAGGACTTTTCACATATCCTGTGGAGGGAGAATGGAGAGCCTTCAGTCAGGAATCGAATGCCATTTGCTTCATCCTCCAGCTCCAGCTGGTAAGACTCAAGGCCTGTGGCTCTTTCTTTCTCAGCTCCTACTTACACCATCACCTAAAACTCTCAGATGTAGGTGTTACTCACTTCTCCTCCAAGATGGTAGTAGACCTTTATTGAACTCTAAATACCAAGAGTTGGAGTTTTATCATCTTTATGGTTCTTGTTAGTCCACTGGAAGTTTTGGGTGAAGCAGGCAATTACTTTGAAACTAGCAAAAGGGTAATTTGTGTTCTTAGCCTGTCCATCATGTACTTTCCCTGTCATTCTTCCAACATTCACTCTATTTCTACTGCATCAAAAACCAAGCTAATAGAGGCACTGGGGGCTGTGTGACTCCTGGCCTGGTGCCCTTAATCACCTGATGTGAAACTGAAAAATCTGGTTTCAGTTTAGAAAACTCTCACATAATGAATATTATCAGCTCTCTGCAGAACAATTAGCAGTTACCTACAATTTAGTACACTAGCCAGCAAGATTAATTCATACCATTAAGAGTATATAGCTGGCTGACGATGATGTACGTGGGCGGGGGTCGGGGGGAATATAATGGAACCAATGTAAAATGTTAGTAATGTCAGGCAGTTGACAGAATAGGGATACAGGGCCAAGTATTTTTTTTAAATTTCTGCTTATATCTTTGGCACTCAGAAAAGAGATGGATCTTTAAAATACAAATTCTTTTCCTCCTTTCCAGGGTTTTTCCACTGGGAAGAACTTCAGATCAACACAAGGACTCAATAGCCACAAAATTCCCAGCAGAATCTGGGTGCTGACAAAGCTTCCCTGGCTTCTCACTTTGAGATTCAGCGATCTCTCTGTCTCAAGGACTGGCCAAATATGACCACGTTCAAATCTAACCTTCATGTTTTTGCCATGTTGCCACTCTGATTGAAACCTAAAGTATACCTCATATTAGGTTAATAGATAAAATGTTCTGGTTTTATTAACAGTAGAAAGTCATAAAATGTAGGCTTTCTTGCCAAGCACCCAATTTTAAAATTTCCATTTCCCAAATATTACATCAAATGAAGGATAGAAAATACAATGAAATATTAAAGGTATGGTAAAAGTATTGCTTTATAAATCAAAATAATTACAGGAAGAACTTGACTAGACTACCCTATTCACAGAGCCATCATAACCAAAGCAGTGTGACAATGGCATTAAAAACAAACCCACAGACTAATACAACAGAATTGAGATCCAGGAATAACTCGACATCTACAACCCACTGCTTTGCAACAAAAATGCTAAAGCCATACATTGAGTGGACAGAGAATATTATTTTCAATACGTAGTTCTGGAGAAATAGATATTCCTGTGCAGAATATTAAAATGTGACACTTCTCCTCATCCATTATGAGATAGTACATTTTTCTCTCATATATGACATTCAGCACAGAAAAAAAAGACCTTAAAGTGAATATCCAAGGAAAGGAAGGGATATAAAGGAGGACATAAGATAAATTAGGGACTGAATCTGATTGAAATATTGCTATGTATTGCTATGCCTATACATAACATACAATGTGTTGAGACCCATTGTTTGGTACAAGTAAATGTAATACAAAGTCACTAAAATCACTAAAATGGATCAAAGACTTAAATGTAAAACCTCAAATTCAGTAACTAAAAGAGGAAGTCACAGAGGAAATGCTTTAAGATATTGATTCAGTAATGATTTTCTGGATTAGAATCCCAAACCCACTAACGCAAAGGAAGAAAAGAAAGAAAGAGACAGAGAGAGAGAAAGGGGAAAAGAAAAAAAAGACAAATAGAATTAATATAAACTAAAAACTTTTAAACAGAATGAAGACAAAACCTGCAGAGTAGGAATATAGAAGGTATAAAAAAACTCAAAGCAACAATAAAATAGCAAGAAAATCCAATTCATCCATATTTTTGAAAAGAAGAAATAAAAATGAACAACAACATATGGAAAAAATATTCTATATCATGAAGTCATTAGAAAAATACAAATCCAAACCACAGCAAGACCCCATCTCATCCCAGTGAGAATGACTGTTATAAAAATACAAGCTAGTGAAGAGGGGAAGAAATAACTTTTGGTAAGGAAATAAGTTTGGAAGCTCCTTAGAAAACTAAAAATAGATCTTCCCTATGATCTGACAATCCTCTGTTATATAAATATATGTTATATATATATTATATATAAGAAATCAAGATAGCAAGGAGATCCATGCATGCTCGTGTTTCTTGCAGCACTACTCACTGCAAGCTATGACTAGCAAAGACATGGAAACACCTTTGGTATTTACTCACTGACGTGTGTATGTAGAAAAAATAGCATATCATTTAGCTATAAAAATGGACAAATAGATTGAGCTGGAGGATGTTATGATAGGTGAAGTGACCCAGACACAAAAGGACAACAACTGCCACAAGCTCTCTTTCCTAGGTAGATGTTAAAGCAATTGGCTTGAATCTACGATAGTGATCAGAAGAGGCTGTGAAGACTGAGGGAGAGATGGAGAAAAGGAGGCTGATTTGAAAAAAAAACCCTGCTGTTTGTATACATAAAACTATCACAAAAACTGAATTAATATGCACAATTAATATTTGTTTCTAAAAATAAATAAATAAAAATAAAGGGCAGAGGGTAAATGACATACATACACCATTTTAGTAGTGTCTAAAAGTGGTATATAAACACTTACCTGGGTTACTTAGGAATAATAATGACAGTTATAGTGATGACAGTTATGTGTGTACTGAGTAGTCTCCGTGTCCTCCTCTGTGTCCCAGGAGACTGGTTTCTGGGGCCTTTTCATCCACATCTTGTGTGTTAACTCTACTGTCTTTGGCAATCTGCAGATAAGGGAGGACTGAGAGACCAGCTGAGGTGAAGCCTTGTAGGATTTTTTTTCCTTCCTTCCTTCCTTCCTTGCTTCCTTCCTTCCTTCCTTTGTTGTTCTAGTCCTGAGGCTTGAACAAAGAGCTTGGGTGCTGTACCCGAGTTTCTTTACTCAAGGCTAGCCCTCTGCCATTGAACCAGAGTTCTACTACTTGCTTATTTGGCAGTAGACTGGCAACAAGAGTCTCCTGTCCCAGCTGGTTTTGAACTGTGATCCTCAGATCTCAGCCTCCTGAGTAGCTAGGGTTACAGTCATGAGCCACCAGTATCTGGCTGGCTTTATAGTTTTGTGCTTGTTCTCTGAGGAACTCTCTTTGCAAGGTGTCCCTCCTACAGTGACAGGTGTTTTGAAAACCACTACTCCTTCAGACTTGTGTGAGAAGTGCTATCATGATCCTGAGTTCTTGGCCATCCATTACTGCTTCTACTGTTAACCCAGACTGGGCTACTGACAAGTACCCTTCGCTAAACTTTCCAGTCATCCATTATGAGCATTCCTCTTACCCTTTTTTTCTCTATGTACAATGGCTCATCATACCCACAGCTTCTATACCCAATGATTCACCCAATTATGGCTTAATTAATACATTAAAAAAACTGCATCTGTACTATCCCTGTTGATTGTTTTTCTTGTCATTATTTTTATACAACGTGGTTTAATTATCACTTATTTTCCTAGATTTTACAAAGGGTCTAGAGATAACGATAGTATGTGATAGGATACAAATTGAATGCAAATACTTTCCATTTTTCATAAGGTACTTGGACTTTCATGCATTGCGGTGTCTTTGGGGTGACCTGAAACCAATGCCCTTATACCTAGGAACACTGTATATGTATACATGGTAAGAGTAACGTAACTCCACGTTTTTGCCTTCATTCTTTACTATCTCTCTCATGATATTAATACTATTGATATATGGTTTACCACTATATTTATATCTCTCCATGTAAATTTTCTATGGAGTTCTAAATTGTTCTAACCAACAGTGAACTTGATTTTTCTTCCTGAGTCACCTATAGACCACTCAGAGAGAACCTGGCCAAAACATTTGCTATTTTCTTTCTCTAATCTGTTGTCTCCTGGTTCTTTCTTCCTCTCAGATTTTGCTGACTTCCACCACTTCTAACGTCTCAAACTTCTTTTTAAAGTCAGTGATCCCTCTTTATTATTCCGAAGCTTAATTAGTCTTCTGGGAATAAGTGTGGTTTCATTTGCTGTAGTAATAACAAAAACATTACATTGCAATGCAGTTTTAATAACCTTACTTTCTAATGTTGTAGATTGTCTATAAAACTAAAGATACTAACAAACCTAAATGTTTAGTACTTTTGCCATTTAGATTCATAAATTCTTTCATGTCAGCTTTCGCATAAAATGATCTATTAATCATTTCTAACAAGAACTTCATGAAACCAGTAGCTTGAAGGAAAATATTCCTTTGGCAACCACATCCTGTATCCAAAACTTTCTCTTTGTGCCAAAGACACATATTTGTGTTTATCCTCTGATTCTGAATCATTACCAACCTTAACTCCCTTCCTTGTGTATGGTACTGTACAGGAATTACTTGAGATGAGATTTGAATACTGCAAGTCGTCTTAATTTATGTTGGTTGGTGCTGTAATCATTTCATATGCATGCTCTTAAACTTAAAAGGCCATAATGAGTTTCTTGGCCTGCTACAATTTGCTTTTACACATTTTCATGTTGGGGGCTTGGGGCTGTAGGTGCCTTTCAGATCATTATAGTCTTTAAATGCCAGAAAATGGAAGAAATATAATTGGTTCCTAGATTCATTTTAGGAAGGGGGATTATACTGCCATGATAATTAGAGAGACCTCAGGCTAAGTAAATGTTAAATGAAGGTCGAACAGCTGGCTACCAGGTGGATAGAGAAGTGCTGTCCAGAAAGCTTCTTCTTCTTTAGAAACAGATCTCTTCCTGCTGGATAATATTGAAAACACCAGTTAGATCCTTTAAATCACCAAGGCTCCTTCTCCTCTGTTAGAACACCATACTCAGAGGTCATTGTGGTATGGAGCCCTCACAGGCATTGAGTCACTGCAGCTTGTTTGATAGCTCATTTCCAAGGGCAGCTGGAACAGGCAGAGATTTCAGAGAAGAGTTTCCCAAGAGCACTGGAATGATAAAGCAGCATCGATGGGAATTGTTAGAGAACTCAGGTAGACTAAAGTGCATCGGGTAAAATCTGGGGGACCACTGGGCTTCAGCAAAAGTGCTTCCGCTTTGTTGGTTTGGGGGTCAAATTTCTCCCTAGCTTCTGGCATCAGGGCTAAAGCTCTCTATTGTTTTCTGGATCCCAAGCCTTACTTTAAAAAGGCACTTGTTCAAGTCTTGTTGAATCTTCTCAATTTCCCTGATATTTTGATTTTAGTAAAAACACAGTAGGAGGTGTGGCCTAATTTCATTCCCATTTATTTTTACATAGACTTATCAATATTTTACATGTAGTTAATTGTGGTTAAAATATTATGATATATATGCTGAAAGAAATATTTCTCAGCTGAGTGTAAATATATTTTACCATATGTGAAGGAAATGAGTGGTAGTGATGGCTTCCATGTTAGGAAGATAAGAATCTTCTAGAAAGAGCATGTGAAAGAGGAAACCTCACAGTTTATTAGGGCACACATTTCTCTACAAATGTAATTGATGCATAAGGTAGGTAGAGATGGGATGATCCATAAGTATTCTCCACATAATTCTAAAACATTCAAGTAGAAAATTGTATTTTGCTGGTACTATACTTGAATTCAGGACGTTGACATTGCTTAACTTGTTTACATGGCTGGAACTCTTCTACTTGATGGACCTCTAGGTCTTTTCTGCGCATGCTTGCTTCAAACTAAGCTCTTTTGGATCTCATTTTCATGAGTAGTTAGATTTGCAAGTGTGAGCCACTAGCATATAACTATAGCCATACGTTTTTGGCTTCAGGCCAATCTCAGACTGAAATCTTTCTATGTATGCTTCTTTTGTGACTGAAATTACAGATGCAAACCCATGCAATTGGCTTATGCGTTGAGTTGGTGTCTTACTACCTTTTGTTATCCTTGAACTGTGATTGCCTAGTCTTCAGCTCACATTGCTCCATCACACCAGCTTTTTCATCTCTGTTTTCCTCATCTTCTCAGCTGTTCATTTAGACATTGTGATGATCTTTTTCAGGGTCAGTATTCATTTTCTATAATTAAAGGTGGTTATGGTTCTCTACTAGATTTCTTAAGGTCTCTATAGCTGATGTATCTGGGACCTCAGTATAAAAGGTAAAGAATCAGTGAAGCCAGACAAGGAAGCCATGTCTCCCTCTTCTCCTTTGCAGCCAGTTTCATGTCTACACATTTCTTCCTTTGCTATAGGACACTGTATTCATGTTGGAAATATAATTATTGTTTTGCATTTGTTTCTGTCTTGGTACATTAATTAATTTGTGTCATGACCCCAACAGGTCCTTTAGCTGTGTTGTTGTTGTTGTTTTCTTCACTGAAAACATTGTTCAGTGCCTCGGTGCCTCCAGTTTTCCTCTGAGAGTATCCAATAGTGTTCCAAAGGTTGTGGGAATAGTTACCTGAGTTCTGGAAACTTGAAAGACTTTGCCTATTCTTTCATCTTTTCAGGAGGTAAGAATGGATATGAAATTTCTTTGCCTTTAGAATTTGGTAGGCATGCCAGAGGCAGTGGCTTATGACTTCTCCAAGGCACTTGGGAAGTGGAGATGGGAATGGAGGCTCTGTCAAGGCCAGCTCTGGCATAAGAGTTAGACTCCATATCAACCAGGGTCTGAATATGGTAATAGGCACCTGGTATCTCCAGCAACTAGATAAGTACAAGTAGGAAAAGACGAATGAAAACAAGGAGAACTAAAATGGCTCAAGGAGTAGGGAAACCTACTTAGTGGACCCAAGGTTCTGGGTTCAATCCCCAGTATCACCAAAGAAAGAAACTTAAAATAATCTAGCTTAGTCCTCTGAACTAAGATATGAGTATTCTGCCCGTGTCTTCACACCACACCTTGACTTTAAAGTTGAGCACAAGCTTATAGATGTTTCAGTACTTAATATCCTGCAACAACATTTCCAGAAAAGTTCTTTTCCTTCAGGTTAGACAGCAGCCACAGTGAGCAGTTTCAGAGAAATATATTTAGCTTTGAGCTTTTGTAAAACTTGAAGCAAAAAAAATGAACTTCAAAGATTTAAATCTATATGGATAAGAAAGGCATTCTTGGTAGTCAGCAGTGGGATGAAGAAACTGGTTCTGTTCCACTGGCTGGCTGGTGACAGTTTGGGTTTTGCAGACTGGAAAAACCGGGCTGATGAAGTCAAGCCAGTGCAGGCGGGGCTTCTGGGCTCCAGGGACAGCTGGCTAGAGTCCTACAATCCACATGGTCCTGGTTCCCAATTGCCTGAAGCCCAGCCTGACTACTCAGGGTTCTTTCTATTTTAAATAGCTTCCCTGATTACTTTAGGAAGTTGGTTTCCAGGCAACAGGAGATAAGGAAGTGTGGTCCAAACAGAACTCCCCTTCAGGCATTATCTGTAAATGGAGACCAGTGAAGGCTGCTTGGAGAAAGGAGATGATTATCCCTCTTTTTTTAAAAAAATCTTACTTCAAAGTGATCCCAGTCTGGATACTACACAACCCAGCTCTTTTCTTGCCCCACCCACAGTGCACTAACAGCTGCTTCTTTTCTAGAAATCAACTAGGCCTTTGCTATGGATTCACAACGAAGACATGCAGGAAACCTGTTTGCAAATAAAACAGGAATCGAATGGATTGGGATGCATTGATGTAGGTTCTCTAAGATATCCAACGCTGTGTATTTCCAGGATTTGCTATTTTGAGGATTTGTTGATTTCATATTTAACGTGGTGTGTGCCTATCCTCCTGGGGCTTCAACTCAGGGGACTCATAGATGCTTGATTTTTTTGCACTAGCAATAAGTCCACGCTTTCTCTTCTTCCTTTTGCTGATGTTAGTTGGAGATAAGAGTAATTATAGAATATGCATAGGATTTTCCTAGTTGAGGATCACAAAGGCTCAAGAGCTATGTATATAGGACCATATAAAATGATGTTAAGTGAAATGAACTCCAGGATATGGAAACAAGAGGGCTGTCTTTGTGGTTGTTGTTTTTAATGTACTCTGTGAAGTTATTTCTTTTTTCTTTGCTTCCCTCCCCCATGATTTAATCATTGTTGTCATTGTATCTGATTTTGGTACCTGGTATAATATATATACATATATATGTATATGTTTGGATTAAGGAACAATAGAAGAGCAACAAAACTGTGAGACAAAGGACAAAGGGGAACCAATGTAACAAGACAATATGTTGAAAATGAATTCTACAACTGGGGACGGAGACCAATAAGAAATGTACCCACTACCTTACTATGTAACTGTAACCCCTCTGTACATCACCCTGACAATGAAAGTTTAAAAGAAAAAGTTTTCATTGATTGGTGTTCCCAGGCTATCTTAGAACCTTGATATCCAGCCTTCTGAGTAGCTAAGATTATAGGTGTGAGACATCAAGCACCCATCTTTTCATATGTTCCTTAATTGTTTTACTGACTTGTTTTTAATAACAGAGACTATAAGGGCTAAATTTGCCCCTCTATGGTGAATCATGGGCAAAAGGTGAGACAGATACAGTTGTTTGCCTTTTGCCTGATCAGGCAGCAAACTCAATGAACAAAGGAAAATCTCTCCAGCATCAGATTTAGTTGTCCCATTTCATCAACTCCAACTCATCTGTGTTTTCACACTGAAATAAAGCTATATCCAAATCAGCAGCATTTGCAGTTACCAACAGTGTGCAGTTTTCTCGGAGGCATAATACGAAATTGTATAGAGAATTGATGGAGTCTTAGATTTGCTGAGCAACCATAGATATTAAATAAATGCAGAGCATGAGGCAGAGAGAGCCATGAGTTTACTATAAGACATTATATTTAGAATCACTGTTTGTGTAAGAGGTAACCTAAAAGATGAGATGCTTTCAATAGGTCTTGTGAATGAACTGATAGCCCTTCACTTTTGTAAGTGTGCCCTTTGATCTACTGCAGTTTCACTGAGAAGTATTCTTCTTGTGTGGAAGGCAAACTATCCCTCAAACAGGCAATGCTTTCTTAAGCCCTTAAAAGAAATAGCCACAAACTTCAGAGATCACCCATCAGTCAATTCATTCCTGCTGTGTCCCAATGGCAAAGGGATGACGTCTCTGGAACTTCTCCAAAGCCAAAGACTGAGCTAATGGTCAACTGTTTTAACTTTGTGTACCTTTCTCATTCCCTGCTTCCAATTCTCCCTAACCCAAGTCCAATATTTGTATCCAAGAAGATGACTAAAGATATACTACAGACTCCTAAACTTCGTGTGGGAGGTCTAAAAACCCAGTTTAAAATCTACTTGCTACCTGATTTGTAGGTAAGCTACTCAAGTTCACACAGAACAAAGGCCAAGGTAGGGGTAGAATTCTTACAATAGGAATAGGTTGAGATTGTCTATTACAACAGCATGCAGTGAGACTCAAGACTACTATTGCGGTGAGAAGGATGCTATTTAGGTCAACAAATGGATATATTAAGCATTTGAATCCCCCTTTCACCTCAGTTTCTCCATCTCAGTTAGCCTTGCAAAGCATTGTTACCTTGCTTCAACTCTCTTAAGTCTGACTTTAGACTTAACTGTTGGGTCCTATAGTACACCTATACCAAAAATAACCACCATGTCTTTGTCCAACATTCACATATCTGAATAGCTGGCTAAATCCAACTTCAAGGATAATAGACACGCACTAACTGTAACAAGAAACTGCATGAGCACAGGATGCCAACACATGCTTTTCTATGGACTAGTTTTCAAACTTGGCCTGAGGTCTGACCACCAGCCTCTTTAGCTTATGGGCACCAGGTGCTGTAATAAATCTTAGGAAAGGAAAACAAACAAAGCCTTTTTCTCTCTACATTTGGAGAGAACATGTATTCAGCCCCTACTCTCCCTGGACTCATGAAGAGATTTAGTAAACATTTCTTCCCAGTCTGTGGGGGAATGGAATCAAGTCTTGTGACTTTATCTTCAGGAGATAAAGACATATAAACTTTTACTTTGCAAATGCTCTTGTGTTAATTTCCTGTATTACATTTATAGGGTGTAACACATACACACACGCACACTGGATCTCTACTGGGTGTATAATGCTGGCATTCATTGCAAGTAGCAGCATTTGCTCCAGATGGGTTAACTGCACAATGCCTGGCCACAATCCTGCCATGTGTTACATACAAATACTACACACGCAAAATTTTGAACATATATACATGTTTTTACAAATTCAATCTATAGAAAGCATTATTTATTTCAAGAGAGACCATACCCAGGTACCAGCGGCTCGCACCTGTATTCCTAGCTAATCAAGAGGCTAAGATCTGAGTTTCCCAGTTCAAAGCTAGACCCATGCGGCTCTTATCTCTAATTAAACACTGTAAAGCTGGAACTGGAGCTGTGACTCAAGTGAAAGGGCACTATTTTTGAGTGAAAAAAGTAAGAAATAGCACCCAGGCCCTAAGTTCAAGCCCCTGTACCAGCACAAAACTAAATAAATGAATAATAAAGGAATGTTATCTCTTTCCCCGTATGTAGGAAGAATATTTATCAAGTTACAGTGCTAATTAAGCTCTAAAAGACATTTTGCAGGATGATTTCTGTTTTGCAAGTGTTTTCCAGGTTGATCTAGGGTATTTCCTCATTTCTGATAGACTAGCTAATAGTTTATCCATGTATTTAAGGATAAACCTCTACTGACAAAATATTTTAAATGTTCTGGGAACTTAAATATTTATTTGCAAGTTTGTGAAAATTCTATTAGTGTGTGTGTGAGTGTGTGTGTGTGTGTGACTATCTTGAGGCTTGAACTCAGACCCTGGGTACTGTCCCTGAGATTTTCTTTTTACTCAAGGTCTACTACTTGAGTCGTAGTTCAACTTCTGGCCTTTTATACTATTTTGGTAATTAATAGGAGATAAGAAGTCTCACAGTCTTTCCTGCCTAGGCTGGCTTTGAACTGTGGTCCTCACATCTCAGGATTCAAGTAGCTAGGATTCTAGGCATGAGCCACTGGCATTCAGCTTAGACATTTTAAATGGAATAGAACTCTATAAGAGTTAGCATACAGGGGCCGGGAGCTTGGCCTAGTGGTAGAGTGCTTGCAAAGCATGCACAAAGACCTGGGTTTGATTCCTTGGTACCACATATGTAGAAAAAAAAAGCCAGAAGTGGTGCTGAGGCTCAAGTGGTAGAGCTCTAGACTTGAGAAAGTCCAAGGACAGTGCTCAGATCCTGAGCTCAAGGACTGGCAAAAAAAGAGTTAGCATACAAAAAAAAAGAAGTAAGGAATTTTTACTTGTAAATGTAGTTTCTATTAGGAGAGCTGTCTCCTCCTCCATTTTATTTTTTTGTTCTCATGATCTTGAGAATTGTTTCTGGTTTCCTTTGTAAGGATCAGCTAACTGTAGATAATACAATACAACCAGTTGGCTGTAGACATATGTGCATAGCCTGTGAATAAGCACTGTGTGAACTTGTCAGCAAGCATGTGGCCGCCTGGTTATCAGGCCATGTGGCTGTGAGTCAGACACACACACACCAGTGTGAGGAGGAGATAGCCTTTAGGTAAATACAGATATGGAGAGAAGTTTTAGTATTGCCATCCAGTTCCTACACTGGCACTCATGGGAAATAACTCTTAATTCCTGGAGGATGTGTGCTTAAATTCCCACATGTGGGAAGCATGTGCTTGGGTATACCAAAGCTTGTGATACTCAATGGCAGTCTGTGTGAGCCAGGATTCTCAGTTACCATAGATTGTATTTTTATAGACAATAGATAGCACTCCTTCTCTTCCTTCCTTCCTTCCTTCCTTCCTTCCTTCCTTCCTTCCTTCCTTCCTTCCTTCCTTCCTTCCTTCCTTCCTTCCTTCCTTCCTGGCTTCCTCCCCTGGCTTATCTCACTACAGGCTGGCACTCTACCTATCATACAAGCCATACCTCTGCTTCCATGACATCTATTTCTGACAGTCTGGAGGTTGGAAGTATGAGATCAAGCTGCCTGGTGGCAGGGCTCTCTTCTCAGGGCATCCTGAGAACAGGGTGGAACAAATTCCACAGGATTCTTCCACTGATTGGAATCCCATCCTGGAGGCTTGGCTCTCTGCTAATCTAATCCCAACCATGTTCTACCTCCTAATACAATCACAAAAAGGAGAATAGTTTGATCATATGAAATTTGAGAGGAATCAGGTATCCATTTCATAATGGAAAAGGGAGAGGAAAAGACAAATATGCATTGGAAAAAGCAAATCTGCATTTCCCGTCAGGAACTGTTACTTAGGAAATGCAAGAGGAGCTAGGGCCCTATGGGAGAACCAGCTCTTAAGCTGGGGGAGAGGCTTATGCAGAAAACCAGGGGTTTCCAGAGTCTCCGGAGCCTATAACGCACCAGGAGCCTCTCCAGAGCTTCATCATTGTGGCAGATGTGGACTTGTCTTTTGTTCCACTGGTCTTTGAGTAAGGACATTTCTTACTGCCTGAGGTAGTTTCAGCATCAGTTTCAGAGAACAAAATGACTGATTGTCAAGTGAGTGAGTGGAAAGAAGAGATTCCTCTAGGGATACACCTCTGTCCTCAGAAATTCGGGGCCCAGAATTCCAATGGATAGGAGAGTTGAGCAGGAGCCACAGCAATGGGGCTGGCATGAGTCTCACTTGTGCCTTCTATGGCTCACTAAATCCCATCCATGCCAAATGTGAGCAGATGGAGTGAGGCCAGCTAGTACATTCTGAGAAGTGAGGGCGAAGAGTAATAATTTGCAGCACTGTGGGTAGGTTCATAGCTGCAGACAAAGCTAACTAAAGGAGCATTACCAGTAACAATCTATTTATTAGGGCCAGAAAGCAGACTATAACATGTTAAGGATAAAGTAGGGTCACAGTCTCCTTCTCTGGTAGTTTACATAAGGTTTGTGACTCCAAAACTAGGTGGAGGTTAAGCTTCCTTGTGAGGCATGGAAAGGGAGGAAATGTAGTGTAGCTGTAGTATTTACAGTGGGTTGGGACTCCACAAGCACAAGGGCTAAATTAACCTCTTGGTAAATCAGTCCCAGACATTTTTCAATAGTTTTTTATTGTTGGGGTAATGTACACTCAGACAGACCAGAAGACTCCAAACTTTCAAAATCACCCAAATTGCTATTCTTTCCAGGTTAATGGGTTCCATCCTGGCTTTCCAGCCTAGTCTCACTCCCAGAGGACTACTCAGGGCCCCCTATCTATTGTGGAGTGACCTGTGGTAGAGGAGGTATTCTTTTTTTTTTAACTGTATTTTTTGTGTCTTTTCTTTTTTGGCACTGGGGATCGAACCCAGGACGTTGCAGTTGCTAGGCAAGTGCTTTGCCACTGAGCTACAGCCCAGCCTACAGAGGAGGTATTCTTCAGTCACACTTCCATCGGTCCAAGTTAGGTGGTGGGTAAAGATGGAACTAAACTTTCTGCTCTCATACTGATTTGTTTTATTTGACTATAAAAGGTCACTGAACAATTAATATGCACTTATGATCAGCAGATTAGGGACTTTTTGTTTAGTATCAAGAATGGTTCTTCTCACAGAAAGCCCAATCTTCTGGGACTCATTGAAAATTCTCATCACGATATGTGTGGGTGTAAAGGGGTAAGTTTTGTTTGATTTCAGCTCCCATTCACATGGAACTTTTGGCCTGTGTGACATGCAGCATTCTTCCCATAGACCTCCAAAGGTCTGAGTGTACACAAATCTAGGATGAAGTTCACTGGAGAATCAGTGGCTTGCTGACCAAGAAGACATTGTCTCCCCTGAGACATGAGACATGGTAGTGCACACAAATTGAAGACAGATCAGTGGCCAAGCCTGATCTTCCTCCATTGTCACTGTTACTAAACTGGTAGCCAGGCAAGTGGATTTCCTAATGTGTCCTTTTAACCAATCAGGAGGAAAAAAGTTGAACCACATCACTGTATTTTATCAACAGCACTGACCACATATTTGGTTGGCCTGCCAACCCCAGGTGGTTTTGTTGTTTTTAAGAAGAAATGGGGAAGCAGCAAAATGATAATCCACATCAGTCAGAATTCCTGAACGGTAAATTAAATAAAACAGAGTAGCTGCTCACTGACTTTCATCCTTAATGGGATCACTTCTAGACATGCTAGAAAACCAGTCCTTCCGACTCTCAACTTCCTGTGTGTCAGTATATCTTCCTAGGGATCTTCTCTAGTGACTTGTCCCTCACCCAAGGGTCATACTGATAGGTGGCTGAGGTGTGTCCTGTGTACACCTACTTAGCAGTCCTACCTCCAGGATAGAATGCCTTAAGACCATCTCCTTTCTCAGCCACTCCCCTCCCTTTCCTATTTGTCTCAACAGGTCTTGGTCTGAACAGGACTTCCTGAGTAGGTCAGGCACATGGAAGACTGTGTCAGGCTCTGTTTCCAGGAACCCTAGGCCATAGCATTGCCCGAGTGAGCTAATGTTGACTGCTGTTTGTATTTGAAGCTCTTCGCTCTCAGAGGAAAGAGTCTTCATCTTTCCCACATATTTTCACAAATGAGTCCTTTTTTGAAGGGTAAAAGTCATAGGTCCTAGGTTTCTGAGACACTCCCCCATCCCGTGACTCCTCCACTGCAGAAGTACCTGGTAGCTACTGCAGCTGGGCGGCTTTTCCTAAACCTGTGTTATAGGTTGGGCTTCGAGTCTAGATCACTGAATTCTTGTGCTTACCATAGAATACTTGAGGATTTTTTTGCCAGTCCTGGGCCTTGAACTCAGGGCCTGGGCACTGTGCTGGGGCTTTCTCAAGGCTAGCACTCTACCACTTGATCCACAGCACCATTTCTGGCTTTTTTCTATGTATGTGGTACCAAGGAATCGAACCCGGATTTTTGTGCCTTCTAGGCAAGCACTCTACCACTAGGTCAAACTCCCAGCCTAAGGATTTTTTTTGTCAGTGATTGGAGGGCCCAGGCTTGGTCTCTGAGCTTTTTCATTCAAGGCTAGTACCCTACTATTTGAGCCATGGCACTGCTTCCAGTTTTCTAGGGGTTCATTGAAGATAAGAACCTCATAGACTTCAATGTTCAGGCTGGCTTCAAACTATGATCCTTAGATAGCAGCTTGCTGATTCGCTAGGATTGCAGGCATGAGCCACCAGCACCTGGTTGCTGGTGCATTTTTTTCTACCAATACTAGCTACTAGTTAGACTATATTATAGTCCATGTTAAACATATCCTGGGCTATTTATTCCTAAGTGCTTGTTAGAAGGAAATGATTTTTTATTACTCAAAGTAGTTTACCAGAATAAAATGGGTATATTACTATGGAGATAATATACAGCAATAAAGATAATTATCACATAATTATTTCAATTGCATATTCATTTACTATTGAACTTTCTAGTAGCATGCCTGAGCTGGCTTTGCACCACCATCCTCAGATATGAGCTTCCTGAGTAGCTAGGATTATAGCTATGAGGTTGCTATAGCATAGCAAATCTCCTCCTCATTTTCCTCATCCTCTTCCTCCTCCTCCTTCTTTATAATTACCAAGTGTGTGTGTGTGTGTGTGTGTGTGTGTGTGTGTGTGTGTGTCTGTCTGTCTGTCTGTCTGTCTGTCTGTCTATCTGTTCTAAGGCTTGAACTCAATGCCTGGGTACTGGCACTGAATTTTTTTTCCTCAAGGCTAGTGCCCTCCTACTTGAGCCATAGCTCCACTTTGGCTTTTTGCTAGGTAATTGCAGACAAGAGTCTGTCGAACTTTCCTTCTCTAGCTGACTTTGAACTGTGATCCTCAGATCACAGCATCCTGAATAACTAGAATTATAGGCATGAACTCCCAGCACCTGCTAAATTACTGGCATTTTTAGCCTTTCAATTTATACAAAATTTAAGTAAAAAATCAGTTGCCAAAGAATGAGAAATAACATAATGTTTTAGTAAGAAGCATCAAAAATTAGTAAAATATACATTTATTAAAGTGTAGACATCTCGTCAATGAGGTAATGTACTTAAGTGAAGAAAAATTAAGCAGAAAACTAGAGTGATTTGACTAGCTCATTTGATTTAAAGCTCTGGTGTATTATACTATTATTGTATGCCTTTCAAAACAAATTAAATCTGTCTAAAAGTATTTATCTGCAAAGAAATCAGACTTATGGGGTTCTTTTTCTTTCTTAAGCTAATATATTGGGAAGAAATTTTAACATTTTATTTTTTGTCCTAATAGCCATTTACTAATCTAACTTAGAAGTTTCTCTGAAGCTTCATGTGATTATCATGCTCACACTCTTTCCCTGCCTCCACCTCCTCTCAGTTCCAATATTTGTTCTCTCTCTCTCTCTGTGTGTGTGTGTGTGTGTGTGTGTGTGTGTGTGTGTGTGTGTGTGTGTGTACATGTGCATGTGCTTGTCTTGGGGCTTGAACTAAGGGCCTGTGTTTACAAGCATTTTTGCTCAATGATAGCACTCTACCACTTGAACCACAGCTTCACTTTTTCTTTTTGGTAATTAAGTAAAGAGTTTCATAGACTTTCTTCCCTGAGCTGGCTTTAAACTGTGATCCACAGATCTCAGCCTCCTGAATAGCTAGGGTTATAGGCATGAGATACAAGTATCAGGCTTGTTCTCAACTATACTCCACTTGTCTCTGGGATGATTTTTCATGGTATCTTCCATAATATTCTATCTGAGCTTCTTTTGCTTGTCTCTTTTGGTTTAGCTTGCATTTAAATGCAAATCTCCATATCTGGTTGTTCTATGTGTTCTCTCGTAGAAGGGAACTTCCTTACCATGTGACTGTGGATGTCACTTCTGAAGTATGACTCTCCACACTCTGGCTGCTTCTGACTCCAGCACCAAGCCTGACAAGATTTAACGTTGTGTTAAAAATGACAGTTATGATCTCTTTGATTCTCCTTTTATCTTCACTGAAGTCACATAGAAAGGGACTCTTAATTGCTTTTTTTATTTTTCTTGCTGTTGTTTGTTTGAGCCAATGCTAGAGCTTGAATTCAGGGCCTCAGGTCCATATTTGATTTTTTTCACTCATGGCTGCCTTTCTACCACTCGTGTCATAGCTTCAGCCCAGCATTTTGGTAGTTAACTGGAGACAGAATCCCTTTTCCCTCTCTCTCTTCCACTCTGGACCTTTCTTTCCCTTCCCTTTATCCTTCCTCTTTTATTGAGGTTTGAACTCAGGGCCCCAAACTTTCTAGGCTGACTAGCCCTGCTTTTTGCTGGTTGTTTTGGAAATTGAGTTTCTCTTTTCTGTCTGGGCTGGCCTGGACCCAAGATACTCCAGATCTCAACCTTTTGAGTAGCCAGAAATACAGGTGTAAGCTCCAACTATCTCCTGCCATATTGTTTCTATATTCAATTTGTCATACTGTAATTGGACTAGAATACTTTCTTCATCAACCTTTTAAATCCAGCAAATTCAACTCAGGGTCTGCCGTGAATATAACACAAAAATCCCCTATTTTAGTTTTTGTATTATTGTGGTTTGAACTCATGACCTCACATTTGCTAGGCAGATACTGTACTGCTGTGCTAACCCTTTGGGACACATGTTCTTTTTTTAACATAGGATATTAGGTCCTTTCCAGGTGCACACCTGGACATCGATCCTCCTGTTTTACAATCCATACTATTTGGGGTGACAGACATATGCCACTATGCTCAGCTTCTTCTGTTCTGATGAAGTCGTGTAGGTTTTCTGTTCAAACTATCCTGGAACTGTGAGTTTCTTGACCATGGTTTCCACAGGGTTGGGCTGACAGGTATATACCTTTGTGCTCAGCTATTGGTTGAGAAGGGGTCTTATGTATATGACCAGGCTGTTGTGAGTCATGGCCCTCTCCATACCACCCTCCCTAGAAGTTAGGAGCCACAGGTACCCAACTTTATACCCTCTCTTTTTAATTGTTTAGGACCCACAGTCTTTGGCCTCTTCCTTCTTGCTACTTGTTCTCCTTTCAAGACCAAGAAGTGGTCTTGACATTAGACAAATATCTACTAAATTACCTTTGATAGGATGGGTACAATTTATTGTTTAAGAGCATTTTTTTGAGTAACAGTTAAGTGAACCTGTACAGTGAAAGTTATTCTTTTATTACTTTTGGTAGTATTTGGCTCTAAAGTGATACTGGTACATGCCAGGCAGGAACTCTATCACATAAACCACACCCTCTACCTTTTCTTAGACCCACTTATATTTTATTAGAATCTCACATGTTTTTGCTTGTTTATTTTTGCTGAGGACTAGCCTTGGACTGTGATCCTCTGGTCTTTCTCTGAGATTACAGACATAATCCACTGTGCCAGGCATGGAGTCTGTGTTGAGTTGAATTTATGGTCCTTTATTTGAAATGTAACAAGTCTGACTTCAACTACTCTGTCTACAAACATCTGATAACTATACATATTGGTTATAAAAATGATTAGTGATGACAGCTAACTTTGAGGAATCCTTAGTCTTTGCTGGGCTTCCACTGGTTATGGTACTGAGGAGCAATCCAGAATGTCAGTATTTCTACGCTCGTGTCTACAACTCAGCTCCAAGCTCAGCCTTTTTCTTGAACTTCTGACATGTCTCATATATTTATCTACTTGTCGTGTTTTTTTCATTAAATTTAGTCTTCAAAAAATCCCTTTATCATAATCTTCAGTTTATGAATGAAGACATTGAGGCAAGGTCAGATTATATCATATTGCTAGTAAGGGCTGACTGATATTTGTTCTCAAAGCCTGAGTGACTCACTATGATATCGTCTTGTCATCTGTCATTCAATAAGGTAGAGCATAAGATGCCTGCATAACCCTTGCCGTATAGAATGTATTTAGTAACAGTAAGGAGTGTTCTATTTGCTCTAAATGTATGATTTAATTAACCACAGCAAGGTTTAGCAAGGGCTTGGAAACCAGCATTTTGGAAACAAAGGCAGAAGGTCTATATGGTGAAAGAAGACATACGGAAGTATGTATAAATATTTCTATAGCCAGTTTTATTGTGCTATGTCACATTTTAGTTTTGAGAAGTAAAGATTGTGGTCCCAGTATAGGCGTCTCCATTTCCTCTTTCCACTCAGGGAGCTATACCTATTTATCCCAACAGAAATCCTTAAAAGTGCTGTGGAGGAAGCGAACGATGGTGTGGACCACAAATTCTTGGTGCTGTATATCAATGCAAGAGAAACAGAGAAATAGGAAAGCGGGGAAGTAGCAAAGAACATCTCAGGGAGGTGTGTTGTGGTAGGTGAGTACTGAGAAAAAACAACAGAAAATAAAAATCTTCCCTGTGTGTGCAATTACTCATTGCAATCAGAATATTTTTGCAACTTTTTTGCAACTTTAATTATTTTAATTTCAATTCTTGTAAAAATTACTTACACCTATTTACTGAACAAAGAACAACACATTCATATTTATTTATGTTATACTCTAATGAGATCTATTTTTCCCATCCTCATGGCTCTCCCTTTTTTCCCATTGTAATTTCATAAAAATAAATCCCACAGGTCTTCTGTCTTCATACATGTATTTAAAATACTTTCTTTCACCATCTCCGTTCACCCTTTCTCTCCCCAGGAAAAGCTCTCTTCCATAAAGGATTTCTTTCATGTTCTTGTCATTCTTGAATTTATTTCTTACAAGCTTTCTTATTGTCTTGTTTTTCTTACAGCAGACAGAACAAGCTATTTGAAAGTGAAAGGAAAGCTGGGCAAATAAGACAGTGAGACTCTCAGGAGAGAGGGGCCCCCCAAAATGAGTCTGATAAAGTCCCCATTCTATAGCGTTAAGATCCTTCCATATTTCTTCCTGTAAGCATTGCACTGATTGCTTGATGGCTTATGTATGTACTTCCATGGCTCTTTTGGGGGGGGTGAACGGACACTGGACATTATGGGAAACAGAAACATTTGCATGGGAAACCAAGGCACTATGGGGATGAGATATGATGGGACACATGTTATCTGTCACATGTTATGTGTACCACTTTTTATCCTGTCTCCCTTACAGGTACTTTTTCTTTTTCCCCTTCCCCCCTCACAGATGGGTGTTAGGGAATAGTGGTGAGATGCTAACTCCTGATTGACAGTGTTTTTATCTTGAGGATGTTGCTCTAAGTTTTATAGAGTACATATTACTATATTGATTTGAAAGATGAAGAAAGCTAAGTGTCCATAAAGACATTTGATCACTGTCCAGATCTCTTACTTCAAGACAGTGGCTTTATGTGGTACACAAAGAAGGACAGATTTTGCTGGTTTCAGATGGGGCAATCATGCTCAATACTGCTCACACCATACGTGTTTAATGAGCACTGCCTTTGCTTTAGTAAACTCTCTTTAGCACAGTCTCTTTAGAGACTATGTCCAGGAAAAATTAAAAAGGTAAACTTGGTGTTTCCATTCTGTGGGGGGGCATAGACAGTAAACTGCTTCACAACTAAATTCTTGAGTTTAACTTTGTCTTCTAGCTCCCTAGGAGATGCTAACTATCCCCTCCCGGTGTCAAAGCCAAGACATAGTCAATAATTACCTAACACCACATTCTACTCATGATGTATTCTAAGCATTCATGTGCTCCATTATTAGACTCTAAGATAATAGGTAATTGTATAATTAAGCAATTGAATAAGAGATGTTGGAGAGAAAACATGAAATTGTTGAAATTGCCTGGATAATGGTACTGACTGTGGGTTGCTTCTTCTGTGAGTCAAGGGAAAATACAATCCACTTAGTCTCTATAAAGTGTCTCCAAATGGGTGCTGGTGTCTGTCATCCTAGCTATTCAGTAGGCCAAGATCTAAGATAATGGTTCAGCCCAGGCAGAACGTCTCATAGTCTGTGAGATTCTTATTTCCAATTACCCACCAAAAAAAAAAAAATAAGCCAGAAGTGAGGTGTGGCTCAAATGTTAAATAGCCTTCAAAGCCCTGCGTTTAAGCTCCATTACCGGCATAAATAGTCTACAACTGATTTCTGGAGAGATTTCTTATGCTTTTTTTGTTTCCTTTTGAAAACTATGAAACCCTAAAGTGAGAAAATCTATAAACGTAATCTGGAGATCTTGAGTAAGTACTTGCTTCATGAAGTGCTAACAGGCAGTGGAAGGACAGATGCCTGTGCACAGCAAAGAGTGTGACATCATCACTGCCTATCCAGCCAAGGTCACCATCTTCAAAGGCAGGAAGCTGTTCATCATGAATAATGATGCATACCAGAAAACAATGAGATACCTCAGCACTCAGCTAAAGTAGCAGCAAGTTTCAATCAGCTGTGTGGCAACTACACCCCATTAGCTGGATAGGAGAATGCAGAGCTGGTCTTCCATTTAGTAGGGTTTTGAAGGCATAAACCATTCACAGGTGGTGTGTCCATGCAATAACAAAAGCAAGCAAATTACAGAGGCAGAAATTAGCGGTGAGTGATAGCAATTACAATTCAGGTATATGTCATATATCATTAAGCAAAACAACAGTATCAGTAACAGTTACTGGTCATCAAGCAGAACAAGATTCACATTCCAGACTGTTCAATTTTTGATTCTGTGTATATCTGATATTTACTGAATACCCTTTGGCCTTAAAGTTCTGGAATTCTGGAATTTCCTGGTGATGAGCTAAAAAGTATGCAATCTAAGTGTGAAGGTAATAATAAGATAGTTTTGCTTTGTTTCATTCCTCTTTAGTTTCAGTTCCTTCTACTCTTAGTTTTGGTCCAGGATATCCTGCCTGCAAGCAAGCTGATTCACAGAAGTGAAATTTTCAGTTGGCCTTGCTTGATGTGAGGTCCACCCAGGAAGGCTCCCATAACCCCGCCCCCTCAGTGCAGACACTTCCCCACCCAGGACTGTATTACTTAGGTAACTGGTACACCTGGAGGTAGGCACCATCTCATTTTCTGAGATCACAGCCTGGACCACCCTGGTCACACCTCCTCATTCTCCCTCCTTACTTACACTTGGACCCCGTTAGGGTTTGGCCATTGTCTGTGGACGCTCACAGTGGACAGGCCAGCAGTTTGCTTGCTAATAAGTGCTCATCTGCCTGGATCATGTGGTCATTTACTCTCAGTGGACCTTGCCCTTATCACAAGGAATTTCATAGGCAGTTTTCATGAGGACTTTTCATAAACAATTTCATGAAGTTGCCTGGTGGAGCCATTTATGGGTGAGGGTCCTCTGCAGCCACTGCTGGACATCAGATATTCTACATAGCCTGGGCAGGAATTGGGGTAGGAGTGTTTAACAATTGTGATCAGACCTGGGCAAACAGCATTCTGCTGATGCCACTGGAGGCTCAAGGTAGGAGCAGTTTCAGGACCAAGGTTGGGAGCTAACACAAGTTATGTCATTTAATTTGGTGAATGGGCTGAGGATCTAAAAATTGTATCTAAAACTGGGTTATTACCAATAATGCACAGAAGATTTGTGCCTCACACTGAGTGCCTGTGTGTGTGTGTGTGTGTGTGTGTGTGTGTGTGCACAGATGCTGGGCCTAGTGTTCGAACTTAAGAGTCTGGGCACTGTCCCCAAGCTCTTTTGCTCAAGACTATTGTTCAACTACTTGAGCCAAGTTCCACTTCTGGCCTTTTGGTGGTTAATAGGAGAGAAGAAGCTCATAGACATTCTTGACAAGGCTGGCAAGATCTCAGCCTCCTAAGTAGCTAGAATTCCCGGCCTAAGCCTGATCACACTGAGCCTGAAGTAAGGCACACACCTACCACAATGGCCCAGGCCTCACTCTGATGTGTTAACTTCTTCCTGAGCAATATAAAAACATTTACTGCTGTTCACTGAGATGTGATGTTCATTTCTGCCAAATGAACTGCAGGGTATCCAGGTTCCCTTTCACCCATGGCCTCTGTCTGGCTGAGCATTCTGGAGCTGGGGCAGTGGCATAGTTGCTCCTCAAATTTAGGAATGATATTCCAGAGTTTAAATCTTGATGCTCAGCAGTCTTCCTTGCTGGGTGACTGCAGAGAACAAAGAGGCAACTCAGTCACAGCGGAGGATGGGGAATCAAAACACTCAGAATGCTTTCAGGGTGAGACAGTGCTCTCTGATTACGGTTCAAATTATTAAAATAACAGAAGTTCAGGGAAAGACCAGGCTGTGTTTGCAGGATGCATTGGCTCTGCTCTAAAATCCTTTTACTAAGAACAAGTTTATTTAGTGAGAGAAACTAGAACACAGGGATTAAAACAGATCAATCTCATGATTGCAGTGCTACAAGCTAAAATGTAAGGCAGTCTGGTGGTGGTTCTAGTGGGAAGAGGAGGAGAGGAATAAGAGTAGATCAGGAAACATTCTGTAAGGGGGAAGTGGCTTGTTGAGATTGGTTTAGGCAGTAGGGAATGGGAAGTAATGGAAGAGGTAAATCTGATCAAGGTATTTTGTAAATATCTCAAAATGAATGCCTGTGTGTAAATAATTGATGATAATAAAAATGGGGAGGGAATAAAAATAAAATAAGGACAAAGAAGAGGAGGAAAGCTGAGCACTGGTGGCTCTTGTCTGTAATCCTAGCTACTCAGGATGCTGAGATCTGGGGATCAGGATTCAAAGCCAGCCTGGTCACGAAAGTCCATGAGACTTGTATCTCTAATTAACCACCAGAAAACTGGAAGTGGCACTGTGGCTCAAGTGGTAGAGCCCAGAGTTCAAGCCCCATGACTGGCTGAGGTTTAAGACTTGTGAAGGTGTCCTCTCTCATTTAGCTCAGCCAAAGGAGTTGACTTTGTGACAGGAAATGTGGAAAGTGTGTGTGGTATTCTCTTCATCTCCCTTGTGGGACATTCGTCTGGAGGGTTTCTCCTTTCCGCAAACTGTCTTCATCATCCTAGAACAAGCACCTGCTCAGAGACTTCCAGAATTCCAAGCAATGCTGGACGTTTTGTGAGCACATCAGGCCCATTTGGCCCGCCACTTAGTAAACCAATCCTGGAGAAAAAGAATGGGGAAAACCAGATCTTAAACCTATCTACCTGGGAATAAAGTCTGAGGATACTTATGATATTTATAGGGAAGGACAAAAGTAATTTTAGGTATAAGGAAAGACAATGGCAGATGAAGTAACTTCTAGCCTGGGAGTGCAATGCAATGTCACACCCCCTCCTTTTTTTTTTCTCCTTGATCAAAAGGTTTGAACTCCGGGGCCTGGGTGTTATCCTTTGAGCTCTTTTACTCAAGGCTAGCACTCTACCACTTTGAGCCAGAGTTCAATGTCCAGTTTTTTGGTGATTAATTGGAGATATGAATCTCACAGACTTTCCTGCTGGGCTGACTTCAAACCATGAACCTCTGATTTCAGCTTCCTGAGCAGGTAGGAATCCAGAAGTGATTTCTTGAAGCACCTGTCCACACTATTGAAGATAACCTAATCCAAGGGTGAAATTTCCAGCCTCCTGAAATGACAAGGTCACTTCTGAGACATTTGCCAAAGGAAAAATTAGTGCTTTGATGAAAATTGGCCTTCAGGATACTGTAAAGTAACTCAACTTGTAATGTACAACTCAAGTGTGCAACCTCCAGGATTAGAGATCTTAAGTCAAATCAACACTGAAATGCAACAATGGAATTTCATTTCAATCAGAAAGAAGACAAACAACTGCAAATGCAGATAAGGATGCATGCAATTCACTAGTGGTAGAAATGTGAACTAGTACAACCCCTATGGAAATCAGCACAGAGAATCCTCAATAAACTAGAAACTGAATTACCATATAATTCAGCTATACCTCTCTTGGGCATTTATACAAAGAAATATAAATTAACATGTAAGAGAGATAATCTGCATATTTCATACTTATAAACAATTGCCAAGGAATAGAACTAGCCTAGATGCCCAACAACCAATGACTTCATAAACTAAATATAATGTACACAGGTTTTTTGTTTTTTTCTCTGTGTTTTGGTCCTGGGGCTTGAACTCACTTTTACTCAAGGTTAGTATTCTGCCATTTGAGTCAAATTCCCCTTCTGGGTTAAGTTTTATTACCTCATCAGAAAAGTAGGAGTTTTAGATAATGGCCTACGAAGCCATGCCTGTGATTTGGATAAATCTTTCTTCATCCTCCACCCCAATTCTCATTAATTAACCTAAAGCAAGTGTCTGCATCTCCGAAGCTGAAAGATGTACTCGATTCTTTCTTTCCATTGCTGCCAGGTACTAAATCTCCTTTCTCTGCCCTTCACTATGTCTGTTTGGTGTAGAAGGGTAAATAGCAGTGGAACATTCCATATAGAACTCCTAAAATTTGGGGAAGGAAGTAGAAGTATGACTGGAAATTCATTGCAGCTCCTCAACCTTGATTCTTACATGTGGCCTCGAGAGGAATTTAGGCAAAATGTAGAAGTAGTGAAAGTGATAGGGAGTTGATTAGGAAATAAGGTAGACAAAGGAGAATGTTGGCATGATGCCCTGGGAATGTGGCAGGTTAGATCACCTTCAGACATCTTCAATAGACAAGAGCATTTGTTTTAAATAAAAGAAAATGAGAGCAGGGGCAATACGCAGAACTTAAGAATCCCAGTTACAGTAGTGGCTTGGCTGGTCAAACTAAAATTTAGTTCTGGTTCTCCTGGATTCTGGGAAAGTTGTTACCACAGCTTTTAATTAAGGGGCACAATCTTTTTTCCATCAGGTGACTTCTCCAGCTCCAGGGTGCAGCCTAATTATTCCTAGTAATTATCCTCACTTGGGAGTGACTATCCTATAAGGCTGTGCTGTGTTAACAAGTAGTTTTATCATTTCTGGTCAAAAATGACTGCAAAGTGACTGTGGACACATAGCCTAGAATGATGACAAACACAAAATTGGGGAGAGAGAGGTTGGGCAAAACTTACATGTTACCAATATACTTTCTCTAGATTGACAGTGGATTGTCTTTGTGGTGAGAACAACAATGTTAGCTCTCAGGGCTTAAGACCTTACTAAGATGGCCTATGAAAAATTCCTATCCACCTTTGGTCTACAGGTCTGGAATTACCTGTGAAGAGAAGGTTCCATTACAGTATTTTCTCGTAGAGACCGTTAATTTTAAATTTTTCTGTTCCTTATCAGTCATGGCTAACTGCGTCCTGTCAGGAGTAAGAAAGAAATGCATGCTCAGTTGGTCAATTTGCTAAAGACCATATCGTCTTACATGGATTCTATTTTACATATTTAATAGAAGTTGACAATGTAACATCAGTTGCAAGTCTTAGAGTTCTACGTTCTAGAAAAACAATAAATGCTCCTTAGCTATTCGCATAGTGGTGAAAGAGGGTACATGTTCTGCTTGGCTTGACACCAGTGGGAAGTCCTGGACCCAAGTGTGGGGATGGGTGGATGAATCTCCATTTTTGTACAATGACAGGATGGGAAAATGTAGTCATAATATTGATGTTCACATATGAAAAATGGAGCCAGAGTTCTGGGATTGTGGCCTAGTGATAGTGGCCTAGGTTTCATTCCTTGGTACCACATACACAGAAAAAGCCAAAAGCCATGCTGTGGCTCAACTGGTAGAGCACTAGGCCTTGAGAAAGCTCAAGGATAGTGCCCAGGCCCTGAGTTCAAGCCCAAGGACTGAAACAAAAAGGGAAAATAGAGTCAAGTAACTTGAGGGGATGGGGAACTAGGGATAATGGGGTGAACAATGAAATGAATAACACTAATCATGATATACTTCATTGAAACAGATATGTTGCATTGAAATCCCTTTGTACAACTACATCATAATAAAAAATAGGTAATTAAAATAAAATGAAATGAAAGCTGCCAGAAAAATCAATGAGAAATGACACACACTCACAGATCCCACTTCTCCTTCTTTCAAGTTAACAATAAAGTAGTAAAGGGAACGTGAGCGAGAACTGAGTTTGGAATGGTGGCCATAAGGCCTTGGCAAAGACTCCCTGCCATGAAGAAATAGAAGCAAAGGCCGCCATTTGGAAATTGGATTTTTGCTGTGTCTCACACTGAAAGAACAAAATGAAGACTCTTCCAGTGCAGACTCTGCTTCTAATTAGTGCTGAGTTTTCTTAAGGCAGAACTGGTTCGTGCTTGCAGTAATGAGCTACCATCCGTTCAAGATTTTGTCTGTGAGATCCTATCTCTCTCATGATGCCCTGCTCTGCTTCTTGTTTCCTTTCTGCTCTGTAGAATCGAAATCCTGTGTACTAACGGTAATACAACTATCTACTGACTGTGTGTTCTTTCCTGAGTGGTCGATTCTATCTCCAATTACACATGTGCACCATTTAAGTTATGCTGTTTTCCTCCTAAGCTTCAGTATATGGAGCACACATCTACTTCTTTATCTCATTTCAAATATTTCTAGTGGTTTCTTTTTTATTGCATTTCTGAGAGCTTTAAGGGAATATGGACTTATTATATGTATTTATTGGTGGCTCTAGGGTCACTATTGCAGACAACTGGTCAGCATGCCCATGAGAGGACATGAGCAAGAAGGACTGCGAACAGAACACAGCAAAAAGGCATGAGAGGATAAAGGCTATGTGAAATACTGCCTCATAAACAAGCTTGTGCTTGATACTGGCTCATGATCCCATTCTGGAGGCCTCGAGCACTTAACCCAGAGCTTCTTCTCTTCCTCTTCCATCTCATAGATGTCTGTGCTCATGGGATACACACCGGGAACCAGGAGAGGAATCTATGAATACTTGACTAACTTTTCTCATGAGGAAAGGGAGATTTGTGTGAGGTCTCTGAACATTGGAACACAGATGATTCTTGTGACTCTGGGAGGAAAGTTTCCTGTTGATCTAAATGAGGAGACAGGATGCTGTGACCTGGGCCCCCACAAGTTATATGTGGAAAATTTTAATTCTCAGTGCAGCAGTATAGGTAGAGGGGGTCTAGGTGGAGGTGTTTGTGTCATTGTGTGCAGGCACAGAAAGGGACAGATGCTGTTCTCAAACCTTGCAGAACTGGATCCACTCTTACTCTCTATGGGGCTCTCCCTCTCATAGACTCTGTGGGAAAGGCAGGTGAGACTACCCCTCAATTCCCTTATTGCATGCACATTCTGCACCATGAGCTGAAGTAGCTGCATGGGTCCCTTCCTGTGTCATAGTCTCAGAATTCCCATCTTCTGAGCTATGAGCTGAAATGAACTTCCTTTCCTTTTTTATAGCCAGTTTCAGTCATTTTTTTAGAGTAGGCATAAAACAAAGAAAAGTAGACTTCAAAGAAAGGGAAAGGGGCATTGAAAGGAGGGATGCAAAGAGGCTACATACAGATTCTGATTCTCAGTTTTACCTCTGATTGGCTAGCTTACCTCTGGTTTGTTAGCTAATTGGAGCTAAAACTGGTTGAGAACGTATCCCTCCATGTGGTTTGACTTCAAGCCCCCAAGTTTGGCCTATGAGCCAGCTCTGAGCTGCTCATGCCTGCAGTCCTAGATTTGTGTGCCCAGAGAAGGGTCCATTGACAGACCATTCACATTCCCTAAGAAAGTCTTCTCAAAAACTACCAAGCTCTTCACCTCAGTACTTCAAAATATCTCCTGATTCTGTAAATTCTCCATTCGGGAGAAAAAAAACATGGTTTATTGAAAAGTTCAATATTTCTAAAGGTCTTATTGAAAATGTACAAATTAAGAACTTGCATGTTGTGCTTGATTAGGGGCCATCCCAATCTTCCCTGTATTATTCTGATTTTACTTGTCTGTGTTGGTAAGGCCAGCACATGAAATGTCTTTTGTATGATGAAGGATTAGCATTGAGCCAGTTGTGGAAGCTCAAGCCCATCATCTTAGCTATTTAGGTGACAGATATGGGAGAAATTCCTGTTCATTCCTGCTTGAGGCCAGATTGGGCAAAAAGTTTGATGGACCATCATCCTGACCAATGAAAGGCTGTGGTGCTGTGCACCTGCTATTCCAGCAATGGGGAAAGCACATGTAGGAAAACTACAGCCTAGGTAAGTCTGGACATAAAGGGAAAATCTACCTTGAAAATATCAATGCAAAAAAGGGGCTGGAGGCTTAAGTGGTAGAGCACCTGCCCAGCAAGTGAGAGGCTCTGAGTTCAAACCCCGGTACTAAATACATAAGCAACTCTGATTCATTGAAAGCTGATCTTTATCTTTATTAGCCCCAAGAAATGAAACGTCCCCTATAATCGCTGCATCTCAACCCACAAGTATGTATAAACTGTCGTCCTCCAGATTCCTTCTATTTTCTGAAATGCCTCTGGCATGTAGAACTATTTCGCAGGTCAGACTGAGGGCACTTTACTGACAGACTGCTTTTATTTTAGAACCCAGAGAATGAGCATTACACTGGCATCTTTGTTGAGATGACCTTCACATCAGATAGCGGGTAAGACTGCATTGCAACAGTGAGATGATGAATGGTCTACTTCTGAGTTAGCATCAGAGCCGCTTAATACAAATTCTATTTGCTTAGAGATACCAGAATCAATAGCCTTCCACAGGTATTACTTTTAACTCTGAGACCTCTGGACATGCCATGGCCACTTGCTAGACATAGCATTGAGTCACAGACTATGATTTTTTGGTGGTACCGGGGTTTAAACTTAGTTCCTCAAGCTTGTTAAGCTGGTGCTCTACCACTTGAGCCATGCCACCAGCTCTGCTTTATGTTGGTTGTTATTTGTTTAATGTTTTATATTTTTTATTATTTTAAGTAGCGTTACAAAGAGGTTTCAGTTCCACCTATCAGGTTAAAAATACAATGCATCTTAATATCAGCCTTTCCATCTTTCTGTCTCTTCTTTCTTCCAATCCCACTATCCCAGTTACCTGTGTCCATTTTCACATATTATGATTGATATTTGTCCGTCCTTCTCCACCTTTGAGTACCCTCTCCTTCCTTGACCTCCACTCTCTTCCTGATATGCTTCAGCTTCCTAAACCATAAATTAAATGTTTGAAGGAGTTATATCACTTTTTTCTGGTTATTTTAGAGCTAGGGTCTCACAGACCTTTCTTGCCAGGCTGGCTTTGTATTACGATCCTTCAGATTTCAGCCTCCCAAGTAGGTAAGATTGTAGGTGTAATCTCCATGAACCTGAACTGAGTCAGAATTTTATATTGGTCTTTGAGACAGAAATCTATAGAACCTGAAAAAGTTCAGATGTAACACTGGAAATAATCAACATTATCGAGCAGTTGTTTTGTAGCCAAATGTCCCTGTAACATTTAAAATGATCAATTATTAGAAGCTTAGACAAGTATTAAAACTTTCCCATTCAGTAGTGCGAATCCTTCATTTTAGTATTCTGACAGGAAGCCATAGGGAAAGAAAAGGGAACTGTAGATAATGATAGAAAATGATGAAAGACAACATGACAGATAATGTACAGCCCAGCCTTGGCTTCTTCTTCCTATTGGAAGACTCTTATTCAAAAAGGCATTTTGTCTTCCCATAATGCCTTGGTTCCTACTCAAAATCCTATGTTAGTATTAAGGTAATGCCTTATAAGTGATGGGACATGACTGATCAAATCCACTTGTGATCATGTACGTGAGCATTGACCAATCAGACTTACTTCTGAAATAATGCTCAGGTTTAGAGACCAATGAGAGACCAGGGCCTCCTGTAGGTCCTCACTGGCTGATAAAACAGGAAGGCTAAGGATATCAATGTATGGGAATCAATGCACCATCTATCTGGCAAATATCATGTAACCCTTCTACTAATTACAATAAAAATATATGAAAAAAACAGGAAGGCTATATCCCTAAAGGATTCCATTGGATTCCAGACTCTGAGACCCCGCTAGAGAGAGTCTGACCTCTGCTCCTATTTTCAATAAACCTCTGCTTTACTACACTTCACTACTCCTCTGACTCTTAATTCTTTACCTGGCAAAGAAAGGTGCCTGCACACCTAGATGGCATCAAGCATGTTCTGCTGTCTGACCTAAGCACCATGTGAAATTCGCTCTCACCCTATCAGGTTTAAGTAAAACAATGTGAGCAGGTATTGCCCCATGGTCACACATCAGGAATGCTCCAACAGGCCCTAGAATATCTGTGGATTTGAACTCTTTTCCAGTGGATAAACTTCGGGCTCCTCATTTTGCCACAGTGTCTGGTTAGGCATTGAGTGAAGGAAATGTGGAATGAAGGAAAAGTTAATAAGAAACTTGCTGAGCACAATTAAATCTATATAATGAATATGATTTACATCATGATGAAATTAAACTAATTGCTTCCAAATAAATCTAATTTAACAAGGCCAAAGACTTCAGATTATTTATAAGGCAGCATGTTCCTGAGACTGACTTCCAAAATACTCCTATGTGATTCTAAGACTTAACGCTGTTAAGACAGGTGTTATCTATGACATAAAATTCACTTATGTACAAGGACAAGAAGTATAATGAAAAGAATTTTTGGTCAAATGTGGTGATTGAACTATGGGCCTGGGTGCTGTCCCTGAACTCTTCAACTCAACGCTAGCACTCTACCACTTTAGCCACAGCACGATTTCCAGTTTTCCAGTGGTTTATTGGAGATAAAAGTCTCACAAACTGGGCCAGGAGTTTGGCCTAGTGGTAGAGTGGTTGCCTAGCATGCACGAAGACCCAGGTTCGATTCCTCGGTACCACATACATAGAAAAAAGCCTTAAATGGTGCTGATGCTCAAGTGGTAGAGCTCTAGCCTTGAGAAAGTCCAAGGACAGTGCTCAGGCCCTGAGCTCAAGCCCAGGCCTGGCAAAAAAAAAGTCTCATAGACTTTTATGTCCAGGCTGGCTTTGAACTGTCATCCTCATATCTCAGCCACCTGAGTAGCTAGGATTACAGGTGTAAGCCACTAGCACCCAGCTCTAATGAAAAGATTTAAATACAGTTTTAGTGACAAGTTTTGTGTGTTTGTACATGCCAGTCTTGGAGCTTGAATTCAGGGCCTTGTTGGCATCCCTGAGCTTTTGTACTAGTGCTCTGTCACCTGAACCACACCTCTACTTATAATTAATTGGTGATAAGAATTTCATACACTGGGGGCCAGGAGTTTGGCCTAGTGGTGGAGTGCTTGCCTAGCATGCACGAAGCCCCTGGTTCGATTCCTTGGTACACCACATACATAGCAAAAAGCCGGAAGTGGTGCTGAGGCTCAAGTGGTAGAGTGCTAGCCTTGAGAAAATCCAAGGACAGTGCTCAAGCCCTGAGCTCAAGCCCAGGACTGGCAAAAAAAAAAGAATTTCATAGACTTTCCTGGCTAGCTGTGACCCTCAGATCTCGGCCTCTGAGTAGCTAGAATTACAGGTGTGAGTCACTTGTGCCTGGCCTTCTACTAGGTTTTGTATGTAGCTCAAACTACCTACTTCTGCTTCCCACGCAGCAGGGATTACAGGCAAGAAACACTACACTCACACGCCAAAGCATGATGGGTTATGCGGTGGCTGCCACATTCACACTCAAGTGTCGAAACACCTGCTCATTCACTCCCAGCTCTACCTTGCTTGAATTCAAGTCAGCAGCCTCTTTATTCCTCTTCATTCTGAAATCCCCTCTGGAGAGCTAGTGGGCTTTCCCTTTGGATCTTCTTCTAGCTTAAGGTGAATGGATAAAATCTAGGACAATGGTATTCCTGCTTCTCCATTAGCAATACGGAAACGAATCTTGGAACTTTGGATAGCAATGCAAGGTAGTAAAGTGAAAGGTCATAATGGCTAGCAGTTGAGGTTTCAAGGTTAGACAGAAGCAATCAGAGAGTCTTATTCTCTTCCAATGCAGACAAGCTCGACTTCTCTCAGAAGACTGCTTATCCAGAGAAAGACTCTTTTGTTGCAGTTGAGAAATGATGGCAAAGCATAGACTTAAACATTAATTCCAGCTTATAACTTTCCCTTGGGGCTAGGGGAGCTCGCTGGCCTTATCTGCCCATTCATAAAGGAGAAATTTTCCCTGGGGCGAATAAAAAATGCATATAGATGAAAGGATGGATGGATGACAGACAGACGGATGGATTGATAGAGGAAAGGATAATAGATGGATAATACTTTACAATCACCCCCATTGTATACTTGTGGGCAGTTATTTTGTTAACTCCTTTCTCTAAACTCTTCATCCCCTATTGTTCAGTTGAAGGGACTTTCACGCTATTATAATATAAAAGTAAAATATTTGACTTCTCTACATATTATTCCATCAGAAATAAGAGCACCAAGATCAATCTATTTAGGAAAAAAATACTTCACTAGAGAGTAGCTTGTCTTATTGAATCTAAGACATATTTTTCACATTACCCCAAAGCCATGAAATGCCTTGGGTTTGGTGAAACCTGCTGTGTCATCAAATTTATTCCCACCAAAATTTGTTATTCTAGGAAGACGATTGAATTATTTGGATAGGTCTTAAACTTCTATTAATACTATAAAAAACTAGTACTCAGAAAATTACCGAATGGCTTCAAAAGGGCATATAGATCTTTGTGGGTGATTATTTTTGTATTCTCAGGAATCCTGTGGATTTTAGATCATTTCTATGAGATATTTTTTAGGTCCAGTGCAACCAACTCTCTGTAAATATAGATTGAAAATATTCAAATAAAAGATTCCATCAGCACTAAACCTCTAGAGGAATTTTCCTGTCCTTATTCCTTAACAGTGTAGTATCAGAACTACCTAGATAGTATTTATATCATTAGATACTATTTACAAATCTAGAAAGGATTTAAGTATCCAAAAAATGTATATGGGTTATATAAAATATTTTGTTTTATGTAAGCATCTATGGATTTTGGATTCCATGGGGCATGTGTATCTTTGAACCAATCTACTTCCCTTTTTGAATGATGACTTTACAATCACAAGGAAGGTTTCTGGGTGCTCATGGATCACCCTTGTAACCTGAGCTACTTACAAGGCTGAGATCCAGAAGATCTGAGCCAAAATGGAGCTATCTATGACAGACGGGCTGAAGCTGGAGCCCTTCTGCACACTAAGTCAGCATTCTACCAACAGAGAACAGAAATCATTGAAAGATCCAAGAGCTTCGCCATTTATGAATCTTTTTTTTTCCAGTACCAGTTTGAACTGAGGGCCTTAGGCTCTCATTCAGCTTGTTTGCTTAGCTGGCCCTCTGTCACTTGAGCTATGCCTGCAGCCCAAATTTTTGCTGGTTGTTTTGATGAGTCATTCCGACTTTTCTACCTGGGCTAGCTTTGAACCACAACCCTCCTGGGATTGCAGGCAGGAGACACTGGAAAGACTAGATCCTGGCTCTGTATAAAAGCCCAATGTTTGAAAAAATTCAATTGATACATTTTTATTCACATAGGAGCAATGATTTGTTTTAGTGATTGCTTTATGGAACGTGTTAGCTAATTGTATTCTCTGTTCTTTACAGGTATCACCTCATGCTATTATCACAAGAATGCTAGGATTCACACTATTCTTGTTTCTTTGGTTAGGAAGATAAATCAGAGAAAATCCTTTACCTCTGGTCACAGAGCTCACAGTTTTGAAGCCAGGCCTTCTGAGCCAGATAGTTTCTTAGGCCTATGGCTCATACATACCATACCCTGATGCACTATGTATTACAGTTGACTTGAAAAGAGAAAGAGACAGAATAAAGACTTATTTCTCATCTGTTGTATGAAATATAATCTCAACATTCATATTAAAAAGTAACAGACAACTGTATTACATAGAGCCAGGGCAAAGAAGAAAAATAAGCCAAGATATTAATAGATTAAACCACAAAGACAAGCACTGGAAACATCTCAAATAATAACTAGCATTTAAATTCAGATCAAGGATATTTAGCTCAATATAAACATGTCTGAAAATGAATGGAAGGTTTCCAGCCTTTGTCAAAAGCTCAATGTCAGCTGTATGTCAGTGGCATCCTTGTATCCAGAAGACTAAGATCCTAGTTTGAAGCTAGCTTGGGCTATGAAATACGGATCTCCAATTAACCAACAAAAAGCCAGAAATGGAGCGAAGTCCCAGGTTTGTACGTACATACACATACATACACGTGCACGCACACACAAAGTATGATGTCACTGCCCCACTAATTATGCAAATTCTGGTGTTAATAATTAAATAGTTGAGTCACATGTGGGAAACATTATATTCCCATTTATGATTAGATTTAGAGAGAACCTGGTTGAAATCCAGAGTAAGGATTTTTGTGTGTATTTTTGTAATCAAATTTCTGAGAGAAATACTCTGAAATCACTTAAAAATATTATTTAATCATTATTTGGCCACGTGTTAGGGAAAATCTCCATCTCTCTCCAAGTTCAGAAAGAAGCACCCTGAGTGTTGATATAACCCCAGCAATAATATTCTTAGAGAGTCCCAGAGGCCTGCTGTAAAACAGTTTTTAGAAATGAAGTTAAGAGGGGGAAAACGAGGAGTGGGGGTGGGGGGGAGGGAAATGGGGACCAAGACATGAGAAAGGGTATCAATGTATGTGAAGTAATGCACCTTCTATCTGGCAAATATAATGTAACCCTTCTATTAATTACAATAAAATATATGAAAAAAAGAAATGAAGTTAATAACTACTCTGTTGAGGAAGGCATGCCATGAGTAGTAAGTTACGTTCAGATGGAAATAGTCAAGTGAACAGATTAAAACACGAAAAGAGCCACAGTAGAACCTGCATTGGCCCACAAAACCAGCTCAGCCTTGGCTGCCAGCTCTGCCACCATAGCTCCAATTTCTCATTGAGACAGCCAAACATCCACCTGTTCAGCAGCTCAGTGGTATGAGCAAACGCAAGCACTGTGTCCTTCAAACAGCAGGAAGCAGCAGTGAGCTGTGGTGCTCTGGAAGCTAGCTTTCTTTGGAACATTTCAGGAGGCAAAAAATAAAGGGTATAGTAGCAATGATTTTCAAAGTAATCCCAGGTTTTATGCTCTTTGGATACTAGAGAGAATGATTTAATTTTTAACCTATTGTCCTTTTCATTTTAAATTAAAAAAAAGTATGCCATCCCTGGGCTTGAACTCAGGATCTAAGTGTGTCCCTAAACTCCTTTGCACAAGTCTAGCAGTCTACCACTTAATCCATAGCTACAATTTGTGGGGTTTTTTATTGTAATTGGAAATAAAAGTCTTACAGAGCTTCCTTCTCATGTTTGGCTCGGAACCATGATCTTCACGGTTATCATGAAGATGTATTCATGATAACTTCATATATTGGCCTCGAAGTCACTAGAATTACAGTTCCCAACTTTTATTGTCCTTTTAAAAGCTGGAGGCTATGTGAGGGGATAATAAATACTAAACACTGAAAAGAAGGTCTTTTTATAACTACCTAAAACTTTCAAAAAGAAATAACAAAAACCCCATAAGAGGTATCTTAGTAGATGCTCTTCTCATGTGATCAGACTTGGCTTTTAAGGTGATGAGCTCAGATTTGGGGACCATTGCCCAAATGGAAATAGTAAAATAAATGTCATCTTAGGCCCTGTATCTTTCCTCATCCTGCTGGAAAAGCCATTGTTTCTATCCAACACAATTCCCTAGAGCCCATTCTCTTCTGTGCCTTACCCTGTGAAGTATTGCTCTTATGAGATATCCTTAAGGAAAAAGAAAATTACATTCCTGTTTTACAAGCAATACAGTTAAGAATAATGGAATATATCTCCAGATTAGGCCCACACTTAACATATAGCATTATTCACCTATCTTGGATCTGCCCTCACCTACCTTTGACTCTGGGCAGAGGTGGGTGTAGAGATTGGTAGAAAATTCTGGCAACTGAATGGATCTGAGATGTAAAATAATGATTCCAGAAACCACAAATATTCTTACTGCTGGTGACTTTTAGGCATATTTTTACAAAAGACATTAGGAATACTAGAGGAATTGAATAAAGTTTTCAACAAAATGTTCAATTAGTCTGCAGATCAAAAACTAGCATTTCTGGGGCAGGGAGTTTTGCCTAGTGGTAGAGTGCTTGCCTTGCATGCACGAAGACCCGTGTTCAATTCCTCCAGTACCATATACATAGAAAAAAGCCAGAAGTGGTGCTGAAGCTCAAGTGGTAGAGCTCTAGCCTTGAGAAAGTCCAAGGACAGTGCTCAGGCCCTGAACTCAAGCCCAGGACTGGAAAAACAAAAACAAAAACAAAACAAAAAAAACACCTAGAATTTCTAAATGAATCCCATTTGCTTAGAATTTTAATTTTTTTCTACATTTCCTTCATCATCTAGTGATAAAACCCAGTCATCTCCTAGGGGCCCTCCCTAACCTGCCTATGGGAATGGATTTCCCATCAGGTAAGTGGGTATGCTCATGTATTTGGGAGAGAAAGAAAGGTGCTCTCATCAGTTAGGTCTGGGAAAAGAGAATAAATAAAAGCAACAATATACCTTGATTTTACTGAAAATGAAAGCACTAACAGGACAGATCGAAGGTTTGAAGACAGAGTAATGGAAGACTGATCGAAATTTACACCCACCAACCCTTCCTAAATTGCTTCTTATGTCCTTTGTGGTAATTACAATATTAAGACAATCCCATTACCTGGACACTGTTTATTTGACAAAGGAGGATATGAGACCTAGCCTGAGTCTTTTTTTGGAGGGAAAATTCATCCAAGTCAGTCTCTCCTAAGGGATTTTACTTCTATGAATGTAGAGGTGAAGTGTACCAGGAAGCAGACAGAGAGGACCAGACCATGGAGAGGATAAAGAAATCCAGATGCAGCTGAAGGTAGAGAGCAGAAAGAGTACATTCTGATGTCAGTACTGTCTGCCCTCCGTTAACCCTACAATCCAATTACAATCTTGTCTTGTTCTCCAACATCCTCATGCAATCCCTATAGGCTCTGTTTTATAGGGTCTGAGTTGTTTAATGAGGGAATGTGTTCTGAGAGACACAACATCACCAAAAAGGTGATGCTATCACTAGCACTGTCCTCTCACAGGGCTTTAACTGTGTCTATTCTGCTGTTGGCAAAAAAAAAAAGCTTATGTGGTGCACGACCTAACCTAATTTGAAAACCAGAGTCTCAATTGATGCTTACACTTAAACAAATACAGCCACATGGCCTTCCTTATTTTCACAGACACTTTTAATCTGGAAAATCTAGAGCAGCTCTGTCTGGATATGTAAACTCCTGGCTGGAGGAGAAATCAATGTATCCACTTGAACTTGTTGCAGGTGGTGCTTGCTTTCCTTTTGTCTTTCATTTTTACTAAGTAATCACACTGGAGAAAGATGAAATAGAAGAGTCCCACATGGGGAAGAAAATTTATTTCAAATTGTCATAAGGAATTAGAGAGAGAACAGTTGTGACAGACAGCCCTCCCACCTGAAGCCCGATGAGGGAGAGAAGGAGTTAAATCTACAAAGGAAGCGCATGCTCTCCTACCTCTCCAATAAAGCTGAACCCGAGAATCTTTAAAATTTGTGATTTTTGGCCAAAGGGTCTCTTGGACCTGATAAGTAGGAATTTTTTTCAAAATGAGCACATTAGCCAAGAAAGGAACATTTAAAACCTTTCATTTCTAAAGGTGCTGGTGGCTCATACTTGTAATCCTAGCTACTCAGGAGACTGAGAACTGAGAGCCATGCTTGAAAGACAACCAGGCAGGAAAGTCTGTGATAGTCTTTGGGTTTTTTTTGTTTTTCTTGCCAATCCTGGGGCTTGAACACAGAGCCTGAACACTGTCCTTGAACTTTCTCAAGGCTAGAGCTCTACCACTTGAGCCACAACAACACTTCCAGTTTATTCTATTTATGTGGTACCGAGGAATCAAATCCAGGACTTTGTGTATACTAGGCAAGCACTCTACCACTAGGCTAAACTCTGGCCCCAAGTCTGTGATATTCGTATTGCTAATTAACAACCAAAAAGCAGGAGATGGAACTGTGGCTCAATGCTACAGTGCTGGCATTGAATTAAAAAAACCTAAGAGAGGGCCGAGAGTTTGGCCTCGTGGTAGAGTGCTTGCCTAGCATGCACAAAGACACAGGTTTGATTCCTCCATACCACATAGATAGAAAAAAGCCAGAAACAGTTCTGTGGCTCAAGTGGTAGAGTTCTAGCCTTGAGAAAGTCCAAGGACAGTGCTCAGACCCCGGACTGGCACAAAAAATAAAATAAGGCCTACATTTGTGAAGACAAATAAGAAACCAGAAGGAAACGGTTGTAAAGAACAACAAATCACAGAGTGCCACAGATTTCCATGCAAAAGGAATTGGTAACACATATGTGATTCAACTGGCTATCCAGATCAGTCTGCTTAGAGAGCCCTATACTCCATGACAGAAATAAAGAATGACAAAGACTGTGTGTAACAACAGTGACTGCCAGGAAATGGTGTGGTAGTAACACAAATCTAAAGAGTTCACTGAACCTTGTTCATTTCTAGTACACTCTGTTGAGGACTGACTATGTATGATTTTCTAGAGATAAAGACAAAGGAGTGAAGAAAACAGGTAGATGCAAATCCTAATATTGTCAGTTAGGGCCTGAAACACTTAGACGACATTCTAGGAAAAGCTATTCGAAGGCTCTTGGGAACCTTGGAAGGAGAAGATACAGCCTAACATTGAGTGATTAGGTGTGTGAGAGCCCGTGGAAAGAACCTGAAGGATGAGGAGGAGTCACCCAGGGGCTACATGAGAAGAAAGCATCATGAACATAGAAAGCCACTTTCCCAAAACCTCACGAAGGAGGCAGGCATGGCCAAAGCAGAATGGGTAGTGTAAGAAATATATATATATATATATATATATATATATATATATATATGTGTGTGTGTGTGTGTGTGTGTGTGTGTGTGTGTGTGTGCGTTTGTAGGTGTGGTGTCATAGAGAAACATGCTTGTGTAGGATGTATAGGATGCACGTGTATATTGCATATGAGTATGCTGATGTGAGCTATGTGTGTTGTGGGTGATACAGGGTGGCAGGAGTGGAAGTGTGCATGAGTGTGTATGTGTGTATGTGTGTATGGTTATGTGTGTGAAAAAGAGCTATGTAGTCCTTGCTTACCTGATCCTCAGAATCTAATGCATGCTGTATCTGCAGTAGTGCAGAGATCAGGAGTGCAGGAACTCCAAAAAGCCACAAGCCTTGTGGCTTTAATTGGCCTGAGTGATGTGTCACATTCAGCCATATTACAGTACCTATAAGCTTGTTACTAGCCATCATCGTGTATGGATCCTCAGTATGAATACACGAACATGTCTGGTTTGCATTTTGCAGAGGATTCTTAACATTTTACAGATGAGAACTTGGAAAACCGTGGAGAGGTGCTGACATAATTTACCGTAGTTCACAGTGGCTCTGTGCGGGAGGAATGCAGACTTGGTCTTGATCCTTTTAAGCAATCTCATCTCTCCACTGTGCTGCTGCCAAAGTGCTGCAAGAAGAGAGAATGCTACAAAGAGAAGACACCACACTCCTAGTTGTATCAAGTAGATGGCAGTGATGAGAGGCCCTCCCTGCACGCCAGCAGCATGTTTCAGGATGGTTTAGGGGTGTTCTGAGACAAAACTAGCTGTGACATCCTACCTTAGGATATGATGCTAAGCAAGGTTCACATTAGCAATCTTTGATCCTAGTAGCTAAAGATGTGATGGTATTTCCACGTGATGTTATTCTATAATGAAGGACTCACTCTTTATGCGTTCTAGTCTCCTCTGTCTTGCTTTCCCTCCAACTGCTCACCCTTCATGAAATCCAAGAATTACATCATTTCTATGAAAGCTTATAGTGACAGCAGGCAGAGGAAACAATGCTCAAAATGTCTATTTCATTCTTGAATGGCTCTCAGGAATCATGTGGTAAGATACTTAACCATTGGCTAAAATATGCTTTAAGGCTCATCTAATTTGTTGTTGTTTGGTCAGTTGTGGGCTTGAATTCAGGGCCTAGGGGCTATCCCTGAGCCTTTTTGAGCTCAAGGAAGTGCTCTACGCTTGAATACAGTGCCTATTCTCGTTTTTGAGTGGTTACTTGGAGATAAGAGTCTCACAGGGACTTTTCTATCCAGGCTGGCTTTGAACTGCAATCATCTGATCTCAGCCTTTTGAGTAGCTAGGATTACCGGCATGAGCCATCAGTGCCAAGCTTTTTAGGTTCATCTTTATTCATATTTCTCCTATACTCTTCCATGAGTACTGTTCTCTGCGCCCACTCCTGAATATACACACACACACATGTATATACCTTCGTGAATACACAGATGTACAAACTCCTTTTGAGTGTTCAACCTCAGTGACAACTGAAGGTCAGTGCAGTTCTTTGGGATTCCTGCTTTAGAAAATAGAGAAACAGCTGGTCACTAGTGGCTCATGCCTGCAATCCTAGCCACTTGGGAGGCTGAGATCTGAAGATTTCTCTTTGAAGTTAGCCTGGACAAGAAAGTTTGTAGGACTTTTATCTCCAAGTAGCCACCAGAGGTGAAAGCATGGCTCAACTGGTAAAGCACCAGCCTACAGCAAGAAAAGCTAAAGGACAGTGCTTAGACTTGGAGTACAAGCCCAGCACACACACACACACACACACACACACACACACACACACATGCACGCACGCACGCACGCACACACACACACACACACGCACACACACCACACACAAGAAAGAGAGAAATATTAATAAAAATATATTTTAGAAAATCTCTAGGCTCAGTATATGTTCTGAATTAGCCACTATTGAAGATTGACCTGGAGCATATAACTAACTTATTGTCTATGAGCTTCACTTTTCTCCTGTTAAGTTTGAGTGTTGGATTAAGTATAGTTTAATTTCCTTTCCAGATTTTTGGAGTTCACATAAGCAAAACAAACTCCCTCACCCTAGGGCATGAAAGAATATTTATCTGGTGAATATGAAGCTGGAGTATTCTTGCTTTGTTCTCCAACAGCTGAAGATAATTAATAATATTTTTAAAGAAACGTCTGCAGCCCAGCTTTGGAGAGGAGACACACTATGCATGGTGTTTGCATGAACCTTGCAAGATTTATTTCTGTGGATTTACAGGCAGCTAGTTGGATTACCGGAAACAATCTCAAGGATGGGATTGAAGCTGCACTTACAGAGGCGAAAACCTATTGGGGATGGAATAACATACATTTATCACAAAGGATTGGAGCCATCCAGTTAGTTGTGTTGTAGTAAAACTAGGAGCAGGGTGACACACCTGTCACGTTAAAGGTCAAATCTGCACTTGAATTTTTACCAAAACTAGAAAAATTACTTTGTACGCATGTTGCTGAAACATAGTTAGCTTTACCCATTTCTTCTTGGGGGTAAATTCATTTTCATTACCTCCACGGGGAGGGGTTATTAAACATGTTGAGTTCAATGAGAAAAGAGGAGCAAATGAAAGTTTATTCTTTGCTTCTACAATCGTTTTCGGGCATTAACTTTTAGACACGGGATATTGGTGAGTGAATTAACCCAGGAGACTTCTAAGCTGTGTGATTCAAGCATTTTATGGAAAGTATTAAATGTTCCTTCAATATGCAGATCTCTATTCTATTTGCTATTTCATGCACTTAATAGTTCCCTCCACATTATGGAAGAAGTATGTGTATGTGTGCTTTTGCTATGGTGTGACTGAGTCTTGCTAAAATGCACATTGATACTGAACCCTTGATGTATTAATGCTACGAGATGAGGTCTCAGGGGAAGCGCCTAGGTCATAAAGGCTTCACTCGCATGAATAGGCTTAGTGAACTTATAAGAGAAGTTTCAAGGCTATCTAGATCTTTATCTCCTCTTCCCAGTGAGGGTACAGTACACAGATCATATTGGCTGAGACACAAATTCTGATAGCAGTGTGGCTTGGGCTTTCTATCTTCTATCTTCTTGACATAGCAAATTAATTATTGTAAGCCACTACTTACTATTTTTTTCCATTTTATTTTTTATTATCGAGGTAATATATAGAGGGGTTACAGTTACTTTCGCCAGATAGTAGGTGCATTACTTCTCACACATTGATACCCCTTCTTATGTTTTTGTCCCCATTTCCCTGCCCCCACCCCTTCCCAATCATCTTGTTTTCCTCCCTTCCTTTTCCTATTTCAAATAAACAAGTAAACATACATACAATATACCAAGTAACAAAGTAACAATATGAGATTAACCAAAGGGCAACAAAGGAGAAGAGAATAACATAGTACATTAAGAACAACAATCACTCAAGATAAAGCTCTTGATTCCATATCCTAGAGATCCTTTCATTTAGTTTCATCCTATATGACCTTATGTATCTAGGTTTTGAGCTATTGTAATCCACTGCTAGGAGAGTCCTAGATGTGTACAAATTATTACAAATGAGGGAAACCATTGAGCCTCTTTTCCTTTGGGTCTGGCTTACTTCACTTAATATGATTTTTTCCAAGTCTTTCTATTTCCTTACAAACAGGGCAATGTCATTCTTTCTGCTGGCAGCATAGAATTCCATTGCATCACAAGATATTAAAAGCATTGTTTTCCTGTATTTAAATATTTTGCCAGTCCTGGGCCTCGAATTTAGGGCCTGAGCACTGTCCTTGGGCTTTCTTAAGGCTAGAGCTCTACCACATGAGCCACAGCACCATTTCCAGCTTTTTTCTATGCCACTACTTAATGTTACCATAGCTCCACCTGAAATGACTTAGTCACTGTTTTATCACAAACCCTAATATATAACTTAAACAGCAGATTCAAACATCAAATCTCCTATTTGTCATTTCAAATCCTTCCAAGCCTGTTCCTCTAAAATCTTTCTCCATCTTATGAACTCCTTAGAAAGCCAACTGGTCAAAGTCTAAAACTTGGACTCTCTCTCCCACAGCAGATACGCCATCCAGCCCCAGATCCATTCTTCTCTATATAACTTAGAAATAGCCAAACATAATCCTTTCTTATGACTTCCAAGTCAATGTAGCTTTATGGGCTGTGGAATTTGATTCTTAACGGACCATGTTGCATCCTGAAGATGAGCGTTCATGCTTTATGAAAGTGATTCATGGCCTTGCTCAGATCCCACGAAACCCATGCTCAAACCCTGCCATGGCGTCCAGAGAGCAGAGGGAAATCAAGAGTCTCCCGAGAGTCCTTCAAGGGATCATAAAAAATACAGGGATCCAAACCACATATATATGTCTATAGGTGGCATAAATAGTTATATTTTTGAAATATAAGCATAAAATATTTAATGTAGAGCCTTATAGTGTCTTTATTTGGAATTTCAGAAGTTATGCGAAATTATATGAACTATAACACAATGATAAGTGGAAAGTCCCTCCCCCCCAAAAAAAATACTTGGGAATTAAACCACATCCTTTCAAAAAAATGTTGTGTCAAAGAAAATCTCATGGGAAACCAGAAAATATTTAAATTGAGTAAAATGGTTCTTTCCCTTTTATTTTTTTAAAGTAATTGAGATGGAACTGATGTTATTACTTCTTTGTAAGATTGGAACTTCTGAGATGAGCTCTGCCTGTAGTTTACTCTCTGATAAGTTCTTTTATTTATTAAGGGGATATAGGATTATCAAGGTTATCTCTTTCATCTTAGATAAATTTTACTATCTTAATGTGCTTCTTTCCTACTTTCAAGGAAATGAGTCATTTTTTCCAAGTTGTTAATTCATGTGTAAACACTGGTATTGAAGCAGGATAAGTTAGGGAAAATGAAGCATGGAAGACAGCAGCCAGGAGGAATCCAACTGCTTAAATGAACAGATTGATTGAGAGCACAGAGGCAGTTTTCCCTTTCTTAAGCCTCACACTTCCTCATAGAGAGGGGGAAAAGCAACAAGGGAGGGCCAGGAACTTGGCCTAGTGGTAGCTTGCCCAGCATGCGTAAAACCCTGAGTTCAATTCCCAGGAACCACATACACAGTAAAAGTCAGAATTAGTGCTGTGGCTCAAATGGCAGATTTGTAGACTTGAGCAAAAAGCTTCCATGTACAGTGTCCAGGCCCTGAGTTCAAGCCCCAGGATTGACAAAAAAAGGAAAAAGGCAACAAGTTAAAAAGAGTAGTTCTCTCCCCCTGAGCTTGCTTATTTTCCCAGATAGTTTGTTCTGGGAACTAAGCAAGGATATCTTGAAGAAACACAGTTATCTCAGTGAGTGGGGGTAGTTCTTGACAAAATGACTTCTCTGGGCACAAAGAGTAATGCGAAGGAGAATACTTACTTCAAGAATGGACACTTGTCTTGAAGGGAGCATCTTGCATTCTCCATCATTTATCTAAAGGGACATGCAAACAGCTCTCATAATTTTCCAACTGTCTTCTAAGTGGACCAATCTAGAGGTCTTTGGGAATGGCAGTTTGAATAATGTAACAAGATTAATAAATATACCTGGTATGAGATGAAAGAGGGACTCTTGTCCTAAGGTAAACTTTTGCTAAATCCCAGCCCATTATCTCATCGTGAATCCCCTGATGTTTGAACACTCACTGAACTGTTATCAGACATGCATACCACGTCTGGGGTGTGCTGTCTTTTATTTGCCTTGTTTCACTAATAAATTTTCTTAGTATCTGCCTTCATGTGTCTTCAAATTTTTTTGTGTGACAACTTCAAGAATTTCATTCCCAAGGGCCAGACAGAGACCTCCTGTGTTTTGAGCATCACCAGTTCCAATAACAGTATTCCCTTATTATAATTCCTGTGAGTTTATAAATATTCTTTCATTCTTGACACTAGTAACTCATCATCTTCTCTTCTTTATTTGTAAATATGACTCAAAGTTTATCAATTCTATAACTCTGAGGAATAATTGATTTTTCCACTATTTTTTCTTCTTTCCATTCACTTATTTATAATTAAAATGATAAATACTTAGAAATAGCCTGTGTATCTTGAGATTCTTGTTTTTTGCCCTGGTCTTTATTGTAAACTGTAGAAGCTTAAAACACTGGTTCAAAATAATTCTTTTTTTTTCCAAAAAGGCATTGTTTGCTATGAATTTTCCTTGGGCATTGCTTTTGAAAGACCAGACAAATCAAACAAAATTTTATAACTACGCACTTATTTGCTTCAAATCACATATAACATATAACATATAATTTATTTTATAACTATATGTATCTTTATGCATATATATGTATATATGCTTTCTTTTCTTACTGGGGATTAAACTCAGAACCTTAAACTTTCTAGGCAGGCACTCAGCTATGTACTTTTCATGGTTTTTTGAAATAGGGTCTTCCTTTATGCCAGGACTAGCCTTGGATACAATCCTCCTGTGTGTGCTTTACTGTGTTTCAGACATGTGCCCCTGAGCCCTGAGCCCAGCCACAGACCATAGTCATTTGGTTGAGATAGTATCTCATGAATTTTTAGGCTGTCATGGATTGAACTACAGTCTCCCAATCTCCACCTCCCAAGCAATAGCAATTACAGGCTTGAGACATGCATTGGACTTTAAATGTTTCCAAGTTCCCATTGAAACTTCCATTTTAACTCAAACGTTTTTGAAAGAGATCTCTAAGTACCTAGAGAACTTTACGTATTCTCCTAGAGTTCATATTTTAACTTCATTGCTGAAATTGGAACAACGACACTATAAGTAAGAACTGTATTTTTATCTTTGTTCACAATTCCTTACATTTTTTTGGATGTCACTCTTCTCTCAGTCCTTCTACAGGAAGTTTAATGTCTTTGATGGTCACTTCATTCTCCCCAAATTCTTCTTCCCATAAATCTCATTTACTTCATTTTCTTTCCTCCCAAATCCTCTGCTCAGAGTAAACCGTTCCTCTCTAATCTTGGTTCTCCAAACACAATAGACTGGAAGTCTGGCAGCCTAGCCTGTTTTCCTTGACCATGCCTTGGTTATTATGTACACTGACACTTGGCTGCCCTCCCTTTCTGCCCCAGCCTCCTCCTTAAATCCAGCTTTTATTCCAAAAACTAGTTACTATTCCATCTTGCCTTCTCAAGTCTTTTGGACCATTCATGATGGCTCCTCAGTAAAACAAAATTAATATGTTAAAGCAAAATGAGATTTCCAAAGCAAATCAGATCCCAGGCCTTAGATGCCTGATGGAAACAATTTTACATGACACCCAAAAGTGCTCTGAAGACATCCCACTATTCATATACCAGGCTAACAGTGAAAGTTTTCTCTTCATTAATGGTGAGACCAACATTTATGTTTTCTTTCTTATTTGTTTATTTATTAGTTAATATTAAGTGGAACTGCGACTTGAACTCATAACTATATTCTCATCCTCACTTGGCTGGTACTCTACCACTTGAGCCTCACCTCCACTTCATATGCTTTTACCAGCTAATTACAGATAAGAGTCTCATGGACTTTTGTTTTGGTTTGTTTTTTTTGTTTTTTTAATATATATTATTTACTGTAATTAATAGAAGGGTTACATTATATTCACCAGATAGAAGGTGCATTAATTCATATACATTGATACCCTTTCTCATGTCTTGGTCCCCATTTCCCTCTCCCAACACCAACCCCTCATCTTGTTTCCCCCCTTCCCTATCCAATTTCAAATAACCAAATACAAATATATCCAATATATCAGATAACAAAGTGAGATACTGTAACAATATAAGATAACCAAGGGACCACAAAAGAGATGAGAGATAATGTAGTACATTAAGGACAACAATCATTCATTATATGGCTTTTGTTTCTATATCCTAGAGGTCCTTTCATTTAGTGTCATACTGTATGGCCTTATGTATGTAGGTTTTACTCTACTGCAAATCTCTGCTAGGAGAGCCCAAAGTTTCTACTGATTGTGACAAATGAGGGAAACCATTGAGCCTATGTTCCTTTGAGTCTGGCTTACTTCACTTAAAATAATTTTTTCCAAGCCTTTCCATTTCCTAACAAATGGGGCAATGTGGTTCTTTCTGATGGCAGCATAGAATTCCATTGTGTACAAATATCACATCTTGTTGATCCACTCAACAACTGAGGGACATCTGGGTTGGTTCCTTATCTTTACTATGGTAAATAGTGCTGCAATAAACATCGTTGTGCTAGTGGATTTAGTATGTCCTTGTTTCTGGACAATTGGGTAAATGCCAAGTACTGGAATTGCTGGGTCATAGGGGAGCTCTATGTTTAGTCTTGTGAGGAAATGCCATACTGCTTTCCATAGTGGTTAAACAAGTTTGCACTCCAACAGTGTAGTAGTGATCCCTCCTGGCCACATCCCCTCCAGCATCTAGGCTGTGTATCACAAACCCACAGCTAGTATTATACTTAATGGCGAAAAGCTAAAACCATTCTCTCTAAAATCAGGAATGAATCAAGGATGCCCACTCTCCCACTCCTTTTTAACATAGTATTAGTATTCCTAGCCAGAGCAATAAGGCAAGAAGCAAGCATAAAGGGGATCCAAAGAGGAAGTAAAACTTTCCTTCTTTGCAGATGACATGATTCTGTATTTAAAGAATCCTATAGACTCCACTCCCAAGCTCCTTGAGCTGATTCAAAACTTTGGAAAGTTAGCAGGGTATAAAATTAACCCTCAAAAATCAGCTGCCTACTTCTATGCCAACAGTGAGAGAAATGAGGCAACAATCAGGAAAGCAACTCCTTTTGCAATAGCCCCAAAGAAAATAAAGTACCTAGGAATTATCTTAACTAAGAATGTAAAGGACCTTTTTGATGAAAACTTTAAAACCCTGAAAAAGGGAATTAAAGCAGAACTGAGGAAATGGAAAAACCTCCCATGCTCCTGGATGGGAAGAATCAACATTTTGAAAATGACAATCTTGCCAAGGGCTATCTACAAATTCAACGCAATACCCATCAATATCCCTATGTCATTCTCTAAAGAAATAGAAAAGGCAATTCAAAATTTCATATGGAATAATAAAATACCCCATATAGCAAAAACACTTCTTAGCAGAAAGAACAGCGCTGGAGGAATTTCAATACCAGACTTTAGACTCTATTACAGAGCTATAATTATCAAAACAGCTTGGTACTGGTACAAGAACAGGCCTGAAGACCAATGGAACAGAACTGACATTAAACCACAGACCTATGGCCACCTAATCTTTGACAAGGGAGCCAAAAAAATAGAATGGAAGAAAGACAGCCTCTTCAACAAGTGGTGCTGGCAGAACTGGTTAAGCACATGCAGAAAACTAAAGTTGGATCCTTCTTTGTCACCCTGCACTAGAATTAACTCCAAATGGATCAAAGACCTGGAGGTAAAAGCTGACACACTGAAAAGTTTACAAGAAGGAATAGGAGATACACTAGGCCTCCTTGGCACAGGTCGAAACTTTCTTAATAAGGACCAAGAATCACAACAAATCAGAGAAAGGCTGGATAAGTGGGACTGCATTAAACTGCAGAGCTTTTGCATGGCAAAGGACATAGGTAGTAAATTTATTAGGAAACCTATAGAATGGGAGAAGATCTTCACAATGGACAAAGGCCTCATATCTAAAATATATCAACAGCTCAAAAATTGAATCACTCCAAAACTAACCTCCAAAGTAACAACCATCCCATTAAAAAATGGGCCAAAGACTTAAAGAGAGTCTTCTCTGAAGAAGAAACAAAAATGGCCTACAGACACATGAAGAAATGCTCAACATCTCTGGTCATAAAAGAAATGCAAATCAAAACAACTCTAAGATTCCACCTCACTCCAGTTAGAATGGCCAAGATCAAGAAATCTCATGGACTTTTCTACCCAAGCTAACTTTGAACTGTGATCCTCAGATCTCAGCCTCCAGAGTAGATTATAGGCATGTGCTAAAAAGTTGGTACTTTGTGCTAGTATTTAGCTCACACTAAAGTACAATTTTAAAAAATAAATGTTTATTCCATATGAGATTGTTCCTGTGTTAAACATTGAACACAATAATAGTTGGAATTTACGGCTACCAGTGTGCTTTAAAATTCAGAGGAGCATTTTTGTTTTACATGCTTTTCCATTATAAGATTATGGAATTGGCTAGCTGTGTAATAAATTTGGACTGTACTCCACTTGATAATAACAGTCCAAAATACTGCTTCTTTGAAAAAAGTATTCAGTACTAAAAGCCACAAGAAATAAATTACTGTTTTGTAATTTGCAAAATGAACCCGACACTAAAGCACATAAAGGAAAGGGCAATAGAACCAGGGAAATTCAGGTCAGCAGTAGAAGAACCATGTGAAACTGAGGTCATGAAGGTAGCAGCCCCTTGGAGATTCTAGAGGAATCCTGGGTGGAGGTGGAGAGGGTCAGAATGCAACCGCATCCCTGTGAGTCACCCTGTCTAGTCTTGGGACTTTGAGAACTCCCATTGTCTACTGGACTTTTCCACTGAACTCTCTAGTGTCCAAGAGGGGCTCCAGTCTCTGATAGTGAGACACGAAGAGAGGACAGTGTCCTCACTTGCAGGACGTGTAGACATCTCTTGGATGTGAGCAGACATGACAAAGGTCCTCACAGCACCAAAGCCTTGCTAGGTCCAAAGCTGTCTGTCTAGTTGGGTCCCAGCTGGCTTTCTGACCTGTAATCCTAGTTATTCAGGAGGCTGAGATCTGCAGAGCATGGTTCTAAGGCAGCTCAGACTGGAAAGTTCATGAAAGTCTTATCTTCAATTAACCAGCATCAAGCTGGAGGTGGGACTGTGGCTTGAGTGGTAGATCAGTGGCTTTGAGCAAAACAAGTCAGGGACAGCATCCAGGCTCTGAGTGAGGACCCCAGTATTGGCACACACACACATACACAGAGAGAGAGAGAGAGAGAGAGAGAGAGAGAGAGAGAGAGAGAGAGAGAGAGAGAGAGAGAGAGAGAGAGAGAGAGAGAGAGTGTTCTGTATTTATGCATTTAGATCTTTATAGAAACATTATGGACTCTAAAATATTCTTTAAACAGGCCATCACATGATCTACAAGCATGTGTATAAATCTCTGTGTGTATGATGTGATATGTATTCGTATATACCTATATAATGTTTCATCTTTGCACAGAGATTGTAAGTTTATTCTTTTGAAACTTACATTTTAAAAGTTTAGAAGTTCTGGGGCTGGGAATGTGTCCTAGTGATACAGTGCTTGCCTAACATGCAGAAAGCTCTGGGTTTGATTCCTCGGTTCCACATACACAGAAAAAAACAGTAGTGATGCTGTGGCTCAGGTGGCAGAGCATTAGCCTTGAGCAAAAAGTGTCCAAGGACAGGGCCCAGGTCCTGAGTTCAAGCCCAGGGCAGTTTAGAAGCCCAGTTAGAAGTTCACCAAAATGCTTAGGTTGACTCACCAGATGAGCAGGGGAAACTCACCTTGGGGTTGGTCTATGATGTAAACCCTGTGATGAGTGGAGCCCAGGCATGCATTTCCTTGGTTTCCCATGTGATTCTTCTGTGTACTAGAATTTCAGTCTCGCCAATGCATTTTCCCCAGGGCATTTTGTTCTTACATAATAGAAACCTTACCTAATAGAAAACATAATAGGAATTGCCTTTGCTTCTAGTTCATTATGGGTGTTACATTATTTCTCTTGGTAGCAGCAATGCTGGGACATTGGTTTTATAATTGGCCATTTGATGGATTGGATCATTTGATGGTATCTGCTGGAATGGATAATGTAGATATAGTCTACATCTGTTGGGAAATAAAAGGTAAGAGATGCTTTTTATTAATCTTCTCCCTGTGTCAGCTTATCTATTTGTGAGTTCAAATGGACTAAGAATTTTGGGCTCCCTTGAGAAGATGAGGTCAGTAAGACCTGCTCAAATTAATTTTATAGGAGCTAGAATTATTCAAATTGTCCGTCCAAATTGCCAGTGAGAATGGGCCAAAAAAACACTACTTTAAATTCACTTCTAGATCTAGTCAATTGAATAAAGATAAGATAATAAGATTTTGAAATCAATTCCTTAATAGGAATTAGAGCAAAATGTACCACAGGTCCTATGAGTACAGTGGCTTAAAAATTAGGACTTACTATTAGCAACACTTCTTGGCAATTGAAAGGGAGCAAAGCTCCTGAAACCTAGCGTCTCACCTGTGCAACCAGAGATTAACTCCTCAACTGTAACAGGACTTTTGCAAGGCCCATATGAAGTGCTTTGTGAAGGTGGCTATAAGTCTCGATACTCCTGCCGATACTCTTGTTCTGGCTAGTTATAGAGGATGTGACATGGAAAATGTTGCTAACCATTCAAGTAATTTTGCAAAGAATTCTGGTCTAACTTGGCCTGCAATACAAATACATCCTCTAGAAGGCTTGGGTTTACTTTGATTTTCTTGCATTGGGATTGTTTTTTTTAGAATTTTTGTATGACAGTGCTGCAGTCAGAGCCAGAACCTTGACTCTTAGCTTTCTTTCACACAAGCATAGCACTCTACCATTTGCGCTACACCTCCATTTCTGGCTTTCTGCTGGTTAATTGTAGATAAGAGTCTCATGGACTTTCCTGCCTAGGCTAGCTTCCAACCATGATCCTCAGACCTCAGCCTCCAGAATAGCTAGGATTATAGGCCTGAGTCACTGATGCTTGGTCCCTTGTGATTGTTTATAAAAATAGGATGTAGTCTTTTTTTCTAACATAAACTGTATATAATTAAATGGGCTCTTTCAAAATGTAAAGACCTCAAGGACATCCTGCCCTGTGCCTCCACGACAGGATCCCCTCACAACTGCCTCCTCATGGAGAAGCAGCTTTTTTTTGGCTATACATTCAGTCTGGGTATAATAATGTCTCTCAAAGCCAGATGGAAAGGTTTTTGTCCTCAGGGAAGTGTTATTGGGAGGTGATGGGACCTTTAAGGTGTGGAGCATAATACAAAGTCTTTTAGATCATGGCCTTGCCTTTGGGGGAGATTCTGTCAAAGAGGATTGTAGGCCTAGGGTCTCTTAGTCTCTCTCTGCTTCTTGATTCCCACACTCTGGTCATGATGGGATACCCTCTTCAGAGGCCCAAACCTAACCCATGGATCTTGGGCTTGAACTTCAAGAACTATGCACTAAAAAAAAAACCAACACTCTTTGCTTCCTACATAGACTCCTTACAGAGATGGAAAGCTGGCTAATATAGAAGAATACTATAAGAAATAATAGGGTTGTGTTTGTGACCACACCTTGACAGTTCTAGGTCACTATGAAATAAAAAGTGGGTGCCTTTTGGACTACTCTAACTTGATATGTGTGCATGTGTTCAAGAAAGCTCCGAGTGGGAATCAAAGGCAGCTTGACAGTGACCTTTATGATTTGCAAAAGAATCGCTGCTCCTTTGGCCAGACCATCATCCAGAGTACCTTTCAGCACAGTGTGGTTAGAAGAGGTGCAGAAATGTGATCATACCATCCTTTCTCTCATGGAGGGCTTCAGCAATCTTGCTCTCAAAGGCATGACTTTCATGACTGTTTCATCTGAGGGTTTTCATTTTTATGATGTTTGTCTTTTTTCTCCTGGCTAATTCTCTACATCCCTACTTTTCTTATGCATAAATCATGAATAATTCTTTCTCCATTAACTCAGATGGTAGTTAAACTGTCACTTGCTTCCTCCTTAAAGTGAGACGCCTTAACTTCCAGCCACATCTCATCATCCCCCGCCCCCCTCTGCTTTCCTGAATGCCACACACATCAGCTAGAACCAGCAAGGACAATCAGATCAGGACAGAAATAGCGTAACTCAGATTCAGGTCACTTAGGATTCACTTTCTTGCAGGCTGTTCAACACAGTTCCCGTTCATAAGCCTTTGCCTTAGCAGTGACTGAACCTGTGTTGTGGACCATCTACTGTCATTTTGAAGAAGTGGATTTCTTTTCTCTTCATGCATCTTCCAAACCACCCCCATTTCTGACCCACATGAGCAATGGCCTCATGCCTTTCAGCACAAGCTTCATTGATACCCAACACCGCCCAGCTTGTCTAGACTCTTAAGCTTCCCTAGGCTTCCTGTGTGTCCATCCTCTTCTGTAAGCAGTCCATCGTCCATGACAGTGGGGGTACATAAGAATGAAACAGATTATGGGATCCAGTACTACTAGACTTAGTTCTACTCAACTCCTCATACCTGCTTCATCTCTGATATGACTCATCTTCATATTATTCACAGATTTAAGTTCCTATAGTACACTATCAGTTTTATGAAATGTTGGCAAAAATGATTATTGGAAGAATCAATGCTCATGAAGAAGATCTACTCTGTTTATTTGTGTGGAACAGTACCATTGTTGGGTGGGAAGTGTTTTCACTCTTCAATCCATTTCTGAGCTTGGATACGAATTGAGATTAAGGTGACTGATAGTGTTATTCAAACCTTTAATGTCCCAGATGGCTTTGCTTTCTCTGTCCCATTAGTTACTGAGAAAGAGGTATACATACTGCAATCTACAAGCATGGATTTGTCTTCTTTTATTTTGAAGCGCTGTTATTAGACATATAAACATTTAGGATTAGTATGTCCTCTTAATGAATTACTCTCTTCAATGAATTGTTTGTTATAAAGATCTGCTTCCCTCATTCCTCACAATTTTTCAAGTTCCATTGCATGGCTCCATTTTTACACAGTAACTGACAGCAGCTAGTATGCTGGTGATATATGCTTTGTGAACTCACAAGAAGGAAGTGAGATACAGCCACTTGGGACACCAGGACTTCAAAGCTGGTTACCCCTGATCAGGTGTTGGAGCAAAGACCCAGGATTCGGAGAGCTTGACATGATACAGTGATCCTGTCCAGAGACAGGGAGAATGTGTGTTGTATCCTCTGTGCTTCACCTTTACTGCCTCCTGATGTCCTGTTTTTCTACACTTTGATCTGTAACCTGAGACTCCCCCCCCAAAACTCTGAAAAGCTATATATTATATACTGTCTTACCCATTAAAAGTAGAGGATGGAAGAAGCTCCGGAAGTTCTTGGCTCTGTATGAAATCTATCTCTTGCCTCTCTTGGCAATGCATACAAGTATAGAGTAAATCCTTTTTTTTGCCACTGTCACAGTATCGTTGGACAGAACTGGCATCTGAAGGGTTACTGAGGTATAAAAGTGCTGTGTCCTTATAGTAAATGCCCAGTGCCTGCAGAAAGGAGAGCAGCACTTATTGTGCACCTCTGGTATTCTGGACACCTTCACCACCTTTGCTACTTTTGTCAGTGATATATAGCAGGGATTGGAAAAGCAGCTATACCAAGCACTTCATCCGGATAGTGGTGTCATTTCATCATTATGACAGTTCTGGGTAATACATTGTATTTAATTCCATTTAAAAATCTTTGAGTCTCACTGAATTTAATGGGCCAGTGAAATGCCACATTGTTTAGAAGTTAGGAGAGGTTGGCAGAATTTAACACTGCCAGTGCCTTAATCATCACTGTTCTTGAGTGCCTGATCTCCCTCAGTGTCTTACATGGACCCAATTGCTTGAGCCCTACAAGAAGAATGAGTTCTCAATGTGGGAAAACAGTCAGAGCTGGGTACAGATTCAGGAAGATGATGAGGCCACTCATATCAGGGGTTTTGTCACATACTCTGGTTCTTTCCTGGGCCACAGGAGCCCCTTTATATATATATTAGCTGGCAAGAATATCAATTATTGGGGCCAGGAATGTGGCCTAGTGATAGAATGCTTGCCTACCATGCTTGAAGCCCTGGGTTTGATTCCCTGGTACCACATAAACAGAAAAAGCTGGACGTGGTGCTGTGGCTCAAATGGTAGCTTTGAGAAAGCTCAAGGACAGTGCCCAGGCCCTGAGTTCAAGCTCCAGGACTGGCAGAAAAAAAAGAATAGCAGTTATTATTGTATACCTTTATAGAGTAGGAAATGAAACTCAAAGAGCTATCATAATTCAAAGAACTATTTAGCGGTAAGTGACTGAGCTAAGACTCAAACCACCATCTTTTACTATTTCAAAGCCAAGAGCATTTTCTTCTATAATACTTTCTAAAAGTTGTGTGTGTGTCCACATTTTAGGGACAGATCATCTTTCTTTCATTTACACATTAAAAATATTCTTTGGCAGACTTTTGTGGCAAGGATGCAGAGGTGGTGATTGGGTTTGGCTCTCTGCCCACCTCTTACTCATTAACTTTTGTTTTTCTGTTGCCCCAATTTGAAAGTTTTCTTAAAGTGTGTGTGTGTGTGTGTGTGTGTGTGTGTGTGTGTGTGTGTGTCCACAGGTACTGGGGAGGGGCTTCAAGCTCTCCTGTAGTGTTTTTTTGTTTTTTTTCTGCTCAAGGCTGTGGCTCTGCATTTGAAACAAACCTCCACTTCTGTTTTTCTGCTGGTAAATTGGACATAAAAGTTTCATGGATTTTTCTGCTTAAACTAGCTTTGAATCACAATCCTCACCTGGGTAGCCAGGATTATAGATGTTACTCACCGATGTCTGCTACAAATAACATTTGAAGACTATCTTAAATACCTATAATAATATTTTAATTAGTTGGTGATTAGAATTCGATGATATATATTTCAGTGACCCTTTGCAGCTGCATGAAATACACTGAAACCTGAGAAGCCACAGATATTGATAGGGAAGAAAATAGATAATCTGTTCCACTCGGGAGACATTTTCCTATCAATGAATATAGAATGGAACATGCTTTTCTAAGTTAGCGAATTTCAACATGGAGCTTCCAAGTGTGGACTTAAAGTTCCTGTAAAGTTTTCAAGGGATTCGTGAAACCAAAACTATTTTCATACAAAATCAAAATGCGATTTGCTTTTGTTTTTGAGTTTTTTTGGGGGGGGGTCATATTTGCATTTGCATTGAAAAAGGTGAAAGAAGATACTAACATCTTACATAAATCTGAAGACATTACACCCATATACAGTTCAAAAATACAATTCTGGTTTCAATTAGGAATGTCAGGATGAAACAGCACACATTGTTTATAGCATGATAACCCTGGTCTATGTTTTTGTAATGTTCTGTATAGGGATATTTTCTTCTGCCTGATCACATAGGCCTTGGAAGGAATCTTGTTTTTGTATTTTTGGCCAGTACTGAAGTCTGAACTAGAACCTTGAACTCCGCTTATTGAATGGTACTCTACCAGTTGAACCACACCTATAGGCCAGCTTTCTCTTGCTTATTTTGGAGATGGATTCTCTTAGACTTTTTTTGCACAGGCTAGCCTCAAACTTTGATCCTTCAGAGCCTCAGTTTTCTGAGTACCTAAAATTATACTCATGTATGATCAGCTCTTGGCCAGAGACTCTCAGAGTGTTAGTTGCAATTGGCACAATTCTCATTCAAATAATAAGGAACACATGTCAGTTATTCAGATTTCAGTTTTGACAAACTTTAAAATGAAGAGTTTCTATCACTTTCAAGAAAACATGGATATTTGTTTATTTGTTAACATTAAAAACCAGCAAGAGCCACTGGGAATTTGGCAACTTCCTAATTTTAAGGAAAAATCTGATGAGATTTCTTGTGAAAATAAAAATTATGCATTTCTAGTACTGTGTGACCAAATGTATGAAGTTTGCTTATTTATAAAATAAGTATATATTTAATCAATATTTTCTAAATGACAAAGGCATGATGTAACATAATCCTGTAGAGACACAGATTCATTTCAAGTGAAATGTAGATGGATTTTGATGCACTAAAAAATAATTCATTAATATGGTCACAGATTGCAAATTGCAGTTAAACTGAAAAAAAATCTGTCAAGTATTACTGAAATAATAATGCATAATAATCAGGAAATTTATTAAAATAATTTTCTGTTTTCCAAATTTTCTTCCTGAATGACATCTATTTGATCTCAGCAGCTGTATCTTACACACCCTTAGATTAAACCAAGTAGAGTTTTTGAAAAGTAAAACACAAATATGGTAAATATATGTATCATAAATAAGGACTAAATAAGCTAGGGATGAGCCAAAATATACATGTAATAATCAAATGCTTTAAAATATATTAAAAATATATACATTAGCTGCATGGAAATACAATCAGTACAAATTCATATTTTAAAAAAAAGCTTGAACTTCCTCAAACTTTGGTATCCATGAAGATTCTGGAACCAATCCCCTGTAAATACTGAGGGATAGCCATACAGCAATAATCGAACCATGGTAGTAGATCTAAATCCAGCTTCACTTTTTCTTCCCTTCTCAAATCTTACATTTTAATGAATGAAAAATGTAATAAAATAAAAGATTATCTAGTACATGCATGAAAGCCTGTGAACTGTCCCTCAATATTTACTCTATCATTCTTTCATGTAATAAAAGTAAACTTCTTTCAAATTTGGGTGTGAATATACATGCAAGTAATAGTTTAAATTTTCAAGTGTCTATTCTTAAAGAATTACAGATAAAACATGAACAACTTTTGCAGCTATGGCCTCAAGAAAATTTTGTAAAGGACTATATTTCTAGCAATGGCAGCATAGCCATTTAAAACAAATCTCATTATGAGAATTAATAGAATTAGGCAAATTCAGCTTCTCTCTATGAAACTTTGTGGCTGTACTGGAACGACATATACTAGTCTTGTGCAATGATTAAAGTAAAGCTAAGAGGTTAAAACTGCTAGACTCAAACAGCTATTACTTATTAAAAACAGGAAAGAAGGAAGGCCGGGAGTTTGGCCTAGTGGCAGAGTGCTTGTCTAGCATGCATGAAGACCCGGGTTCAATTCCTCAGTACCAATACAGAGAAAAAAGCCGGAAGTGGTTCTGAGGCTCAAATGGTAGAACTCTACCCTTGAGAAAGTCCAAAGACAGTGCTCAGACCCTGAGCTCAATCCCAGGTCTGGCAAAAAAAAAAAAAAGGAAAAAGGTATGTTTCATTGATATGTATGTATATATATATACATATATAAAGAGAGAGACAGAGAGACAGAGACAGAGAGACAGAGACAGAGAGAGACAGAGAGACAGAGACAAAGAGAGACAGAGAGAGACAGAGACAACGAGACAGAGAGACAGACAGAGACAGAGAGACAGAGAAAGAGAGAGACAGAGAGACAGGGACAGGGAGACAGAGAGATAGAGAGACAGAGACAGAGAGGATATCCCAGAAATGTTTGACCTCCTGGGTTCTACTGAATACAAATCATTGCATGCATGTGAGGCCATTATATAATACCAGGGAAAGATCTGCCCAACGGAAAAGAGAAAGTGAAGCTAGACCTCGTGCCAGCTGAGAAGATTTTCTAGTTTTGCAGTAGCCAGGATGAAAGGCCTCATCATTCATGGTACGTCGGGGAGAATTCTCAGAAGTTCACATGGAATACTTAGCAAGGCTGGCTGTATTCTGAGACATGAAGCGAATTCTCGAGTTTAAAAGAATCCAAGTCATAACCTATGTATATGAGATCATATAGGATGAGACTAAATGAAAGGATCTCTAGGATATGGAAACAAGAGCTTTATCTTGTGTGATTGATGTTCTTAATGCACTATGTTATTTCTCTTCTCTTTTTGCCCTTTGGTTAATCTCATATTGTTACTGTATCTGACTTAGTTACCTGGTATATTGTATATATATTTGTTTATTTGAAACAGGAAAGGAAAGGAGGGGAAACAAGATGATTGGGAGGAGGTGGGGGAGGAAAATGGGGACAAAAATATGAGAAGGGGTATCAATGTGTGAGAAGTAATGCACCTACTATCTGGGGAATGTAACTGTAATCCCTCTATATATTACCCGACATTATAAAAAAATTAAATGCAAAAATATCTGAGTCATGCTTAATCGTGATTTTTGCTCACAATAAACATGATTTAAGGTCCAATAACAGACAAATATTTGAGAAATCCCTCGGTATTTAGAAATGAGGTAACATAGTAATTAGTACATGGAAAGAAGAAGGAGAAAAGGGAAAAGAAAAGTATTTTGAACTGGATGAAATTGACAACTATCTCAACTATCTATTCAAATTCATGGGGGAGAAATGATAGCTTGTAAAATGTAATCAACATGATATGGCACATCATAGTAGGTAATACGGATTGTATAAATAAGGAAAAGTTAGCTTTATGATGAAAAAATAAAATGTGATGAATATGAAATGGATAATTTTCAAGACACAAGCTGATAAAGCTCTCTCTTGCAAAGAAATTGAGAGAGAAAGGTAACTCTACTTGTTAATGTAGCTGAAAAGAAAACTCAAGGCTCAGATGACTTCATTGGCTGACTGGCTCTATCATGCCTTTAAAGAAGAAATACCAGAAGTAACAACAAATTATTATATTTTTTTTGTTGGCCATGGGGCTTGAACTCGGCCTGGGCGCAGTCCCTGAGCTCTTCAGCTCAAGGCTACCTTCCTACTCCTTGAGCCACAGCGCCACTTCCAGTTTTCTGACAATAAATTGGAGAGGAGACTCTCACAGGCTTTGTAGTGCCCAGGCTGGCATTATCACTGAACCAAGATCCTCAGATCTCAGACTCCTGAGTAGCTAGGATTACAGGTGTACACCACCTTGCTGGACAACAAATTCTTTAAAAAAAATGAAACTGAGAGATCACCATTGCTCTGATTCCTAAACCAGTGAAAGGTACTGAAAACAATAAAAGCTACAGGTAAACATCGCTCATCAACACAAAGGCAAGAAGAAAGCTAGCAAAATCTTACTGAATAGAATTCAAAGGTATATAAAATTTATAGCATAAAAATGATACAATGGGGGCCGGGAGTTTGGCCTAGTGGTTAAAGTGCTTGCCTAGCATGCATGAAGACCCGATTTCAATTCCTCGGTACCACATACATAGAAAAAAGCTGGAAGTGGTGCTGAGGCTCAAGTGGTAGAGCTCTAGCCTTGAGAAAGTCCAAGGACAGTGCTCAGGCCCTGAGCTCAAGCCCAGGACTCGCAAAAAAAAAAGATATAATGGGCATTTATCTGAAAATATTGGCTAGAAACTAGAAATATTGAGAAAATCTAAAACTATATGGAAAGATGTACTTGTCTTAAAATGGCTATTAATTTTTGCCAGATTAATGTAAGAAGGCAATACAAACGTAGACAGAATCCCATAATACAACATAAGTCTATTTTAACATTTATATGGCAAGACAAGAGACCTAGAATAGACAGTTTTGTGAAAGTACAGAGCTAAGGACTTACATTACCCATCTTAAAATCTTATGGTAAAGCCACAATAATCAATTCAGTATGTGAAATAGTAATCTAAGTATTCTATTGAAATTAGAAAGCATTTCAAATACTAAAACTGATGTTTTGAAATTAGGCATATGTATGGGTATTTGATTTTTTTGCCAGACCATGGCCTAATTCAATAAATATATATTAAAGTTGAATATTTGTAGGTTAAGAAAGGTAATCCCAAATTCATACCTCAAGAAATCTAAGCTAAAAAATCATTTGGGCCTAAATATAAAGCTAAACTTGAAAACTTAAAGAGAATACGAGATGGGTGTGGTGGCTCATGCCTGTAATCCCAGCCACTCCGGAGGCTGAGATCTGAGGATTGGGGTTCAAAGCCAGCCCTGGCACTAAAGACCATGAGACTCTTATCTCCAATTAACCACTAGAAAACAGGAAGTGACACTATGGCTCAAGTGGTAAGGTGGTAACCTTGAGCTAAAGAGCTCAGGGACAGTGCCCAGTGCCCAGGCCCAGAGTCCAAGCCCCCTGCCTGACAAAAAAAAAATCTGTGGGTCTTTTCAAATCTTCAGCTTAGGTCATCAGAATCAAGATATTCAGAGAGAAAAATCTCCCATCTGAGCAAGTTTACTCCAAATAAACATGGACTGGGAATGTGACCTCGTGGTAGAGTGCTTGTGTAGCATGCACACAGCCCTCAGTTGGATTCCTCAGTACCACATACATAGAAAAGGCTGGAACTTGTGCTGTGGCTCAAGTGGGAGAGCACTGGCCTTGAGCAAAAGAAGCCAAGGGACAGTGCCAAGGGCCTGAGTTCAAGCTGGCTATTAAAAAATAAAAAGTTTCCAAACAAATAGAGCAATCCAAATGGAGCAATATGTACAACTGACACTGAGTATGAAATCAATCCTTTTCTTCCACCAGCCCCTCTGGGAAGCACTGGGTTTACCAGCTCTGCCATGACCTTGTCATAGTCAAGCTTCACAAATCCCATTAATTTTTCAAAATGTTTGTATGAAAAATAAAAGCAGTGTTCAGCTGTGTCTGTCGATGTGATTCATGGGTATGTGGAATGAGAAAGAATTCTAAATGCATTCTTGAGAAAGATACTCATGAAAATTTGTGGTGCTTTAAGGGGGAATAAAAGATTAAGCCCTCTCAAAGAGCCTCCTGAAACTGTTTGGTGAATTTACTTGCTAAGGCCTTCAAGTCATGACATTTAGTTACCACAAATTATTTTGCAATAAAACTTGGCAGAAGTAATATTACTCTATTATGCTATTACTCTATTATATTATTATATTACTACACAGTATTATTATAGGTGAAGCTTTAAAAACCATTCTTTATATGTGAACTCTAATGAAAGGCAGAAACTAGACAGCCATCCTGGATAAGGCTATGTGAGTGTGATGATAATGATGTTGCCAGTTGAACATCTGCTGGGATGCATGTGGCTTTGCATTCAATAAACAAGGTCTTTACTGGTTCAAAACTGATATGTACACTCCCTGAAATATTTCTACTACACTTTGAAATTAAAGTACTAAATAAACCCAATCTAGCTAATGTACATAAAAATTTCTATTGCTCTTATTTTTTTCATTCCAAAGGAGCCAAAAAGTCTTATTTCAGGTTTAGATGAAATTCAGCAGTTGTCAGATTTTTGTGGTTGTGGTTGTTGTTGTTGGTGGTAGTGGTGGTGGTAGTAGTGGGGTGTGTGTGTGTATGTGTATGTGTGTGCTGGTACTGGGGCTTAACCTCAGAAATGCTCAGTTTTGTCTTTTTAAAATTATTTTTAATGTAATCACAACTACTCCATAATACTATGGGATACATTTCTAGCTATTAAAAGTAATATTTAAAGCTTACATTTTATTATCTGTAAGTAGTTGTACAGAGGAGCTATCATTCAACACGGCCTCCTTGGCTCTCAGTTGACTTGCTTTGTTCAAAACTGATACTACATGGTATATTGTATATACATTTATTTGTTTATTTGAAATAGGAAAGGGCTGTGGGAAGGGAAATGGGGACAAAAACATAAGAAGGGATATCAATGTGTGAGAAGTAATGCACCTACTATCTGACGAATGTGACTGTAACCCCTCTATACAGTACCTCAATTAAAAAAAAGAATCAAGCCAAGAAAGAAGTGCTGTCCTTGATATTTACCCAAAATGAAACAAGGGCATACTGAAGCTGCAAGCACAACAATGTGTATTCATTGCAGCTTCATTTACCAGAGCTTAGATATGGAACCAACCCAGATGCCACTCAGTAGATGAATGGATCAAGAAGATGTGGTACTTATACACAACAGAATTCTATGCTGCCATCAGAATAACATCAGTCCATTTGTAAGGAAATGGAAAGACTTGAACAAAAATCATATTAAGTGAAGTAAGCCAGAGCCAAACAAACATAGACTCCATGGTATCCCTTATTTGTAATAATTGGTATACAACTAGGATTCTCTTAGCAGAGGATCACAATAGCTCAATAGCTATGGCCATATAGGATGAGTCTAAACAAAATGAACTCCAGGGTATGGAAACAAGATGTTTATCTTTGTGATTATTGTTCTTAATATACTATGTGAAGTTATTTCTTTTTTTCCCCTTATGGCTCATCTCACATTGTTACTGTATCTGACTTTGTTACCTAGCATATTGTGTATATGTTTATTTGAAATAGGGAAGGGAAGGGGGAAAAAACAAGATGATTGGGAGGGGGTGGGGAAGGGAAATGGGGACAAAAACATGAGAAGGGGTATCAATGTGTGAGAAGTAGTGCACCCACTACCTGGTGAATGTAACTGTAATCCCTCTATACATTCCCCCAACAATAAAATACAATTAAAAAAATGTGAAAACACTGACACCATACCACTTGAACCACACCTTCACTTTCAGCTTGTTGCTGATTAATTGGAGATTAGAGTTTCCTGGACTTTTCTGCCCAGGCTGGCTTTTAAACATGATCCTCACAACTCAACCTTTTGAGAAGCTAGGATTTCAGGCATGAGACACCAGTTTCCAGTTTCAGATATTGATTTATGGAAACAGCCTTTCCACACAGGAGCCGTGAATGACTCACTGCCCACATGGAAATACTTCGATCAGCAGACAAATACATGAGATGAGAGGCCATTCTAGCCTAGATTTGGGGTGCTGATTTTGTAGACTCCCCTAGGCAGTAAACTCTCTAGCCAATGCTTGGCTTATCATAAGCACATGATAAATACATTGAATGCATCAATTGCTGCTATTGGGTGTAGATTTTTGAGAGTGTAGACATTATCTTATTTTGATTAGGGCTATATCCTAGGTCCCTGAAATAGCAACTAACACAGTGTGTGTCCAGTGCACATTTGTTGGCCTAGGAAGCATTCTGAAGATCCAAGAACTACAGACCAAGTAGAATCTTGATATGACTGGCAGTGTAGCTCAACATACAAATGTCAGGGTTCAAATTGAGGCTTAGCCACTTAGCAGGTTTCTGACCTGGGGCAAATGATGATGAACAGATGTTAAGTGTTCATTAAGTTACTATGAGACCTGATAAAACACATGGGAAGAATATTACATAAACCCAATGCACAATGAGCACTCGGCAGTTCTTAAAGGTCTCTTAGTGCCAATCATGGAACTGCATTGGTTTGCATATGAGCATATGTTGGAGTACACAAAGTGTGATTACATATTTTAATATTATTTTTCATGATAATGAATAAATAAGATCATTTTCATTAAGAAAGAAAACAAGCCAACAAAAAAGTACCAACTAAAAGCATTTCTTCAGACTCACACCTCTATGCATTCTGGTAAATAAATGAGAACTTTTTTAGGTTACTGAACATTTAGTCTGTCATATCATTTGTCCTAATTCTGTTTGCGCCTTCTCCCAGAAGTGAATTAAAGGCTCCACAGATCTGAACTCTGTGTTGATTTGCTGACTTCGCAGAGGTGTGTGGTAAAAGTTGGCATGGGTGGAGAAATCTTTATTGAACAAAGACAATATATTTTTTATGTATTGACTTCTGTGTGATTCAATTTTCAGTAAGCATAAGAGTAACTCTTGTAAACTGCCTTGTGAGCTTAAAAGCAAGTTTGCACTGTGTGGTTAACTTTTCTTTTACAGTGTGAATTCCAAAATGATGACCCATCTTTTTCAAAATCTTTTAGCTGAGTAAATGAAAATGAGTGGTTTCCCAAACGCTTAGAATTATTATCTAGAAGTTAGACAGAGACTTTTGGGAACGCTGAGTCTATGAATTTATGGTTAGATGAAAAGATACTGTAATTGTTTGCAAGGGAAGGTAATGAATGTTCTGCTTATTTTCAAATATTTTAGGCTGACAAATTCTGTGTATACATTTATAGACTATGCGGTGGTAGTTTTATATATGATAAACATGGTGGATATGTTAATTAGCTTAATTAATTCTGTCATTTTAAGTAAAGTCTTAGATTGATGATTTCCAAAATATATAGGTGTATTAGTCATTCAAAACATGTTGGTGGCTTATTTTACTTAATACATTTTAGCAATGGGTACAATTTTTATGCAGAACAGATTATTAAGCGTTGTTCAGGCTGGATTCTTAGTATTTTCTATATGAAATCATGAGTTATATTAGGAATAACAAGTACTGGTTTTATGAATTTACTTCTATTATTTTGTTTTTCATGCACGGATTTGTTTGGAATTTTTGAGTATTTTCACAGTCAGTTTTAGTTTTTTGTTTGTTTATTTGCTTGTTCACTTCGTGCCAGTACTGGGGCTTGAACTCAGAGCCTGAGCATTGTCTCTAAGCTATTTCACTCAAGACTGTTCTACTTCAGCCACAGCTTCAGTTCCACCTTTGTGATTGCTAATTGGAGTCTCACAGGCTTCCCTGCCTAGAATGGCTTCAAACTGTGATCTGCAAATCTCAGTCTCCTGAGTAGCAAGAATTGCAGGCATAAGAGCCTCAGATCTCAGCTTTCTAAGTAGCTGGGATTACATATATAAACCACCTATGCTCAATTAATTTTAGTAGTCTTGCAGCCAATGAAGCTTGGCATTTTTATATAATAGCCACTTTGACCAACAACTAATTAAATTTATTAGAGTCTGCTTTTTTGTAATTCATTGACTAACTTCTTGATCATGTAATTCTTCTAAAGGTATTTCCTTATGTAAACAGTGATCTTATTTTATATATATATATATATATATATTTACACACACACACACACACACACACACACACACACACACACACACACACACAGTCTCAGCCAAGATTTTCCAGGAACCTACTATGTAGGTTCATGCTGGACTTGAACTTCCTGCCTTCCTGCCTCAGCTCCCTAGTGTGAGGTTATGTATGATCAAACAGCTAGTTTGGGCTTTTCATGGATCTATTATAGTGAATTTGAGACTGCAGCAGGCAGCTCTTATATCTTATACATGGCACTCTTCCATCTCAGAAATTGCCATGTATTGCATGTGCAATACATGTTAAGTTCAAGATAGAAGCATGTTCTTTCTACTGTTTCCCATTCTAAACATTTTGTGTAAGTTTTAGCATCATGATTGGACATCAGGAAATGTTTTAGCTTTTGCTAATTTTAGTAAAACAAACCATATTATCAATATCTCCTCTTGCTTAAATCTGTATTTTTTGTGATCATTTTTTTTGCCAGTCCTGGGCTTGGGTTCAGGGCCTGAGTACTGAATGTCCTTGGACTTTTTCAAGGCTTAGCACTCTACCACTTGAACCTCAGCACCACTTCCAGCTTTTTTTCTATGTATATGGTACCGAGGACTCGAACCTGGGTCTTCATGCATGCTAGGCAAGCACTCTACCACTAGGCCAAATTCCCGGCACTTTTGTGATCATTTTTAAAAGCAAAATCATTGGAATGAGGCCTTCAGACATCAGCAATTTCTTTCATTTTTGTTTTTTTTTCTGGTGTCAGAGTTTGAACTCAGATCCTCCGAGCTTGCTTGGCTCGCTTTCTCAGCCGGTACTCTACCATTTGAGCCACGCTTTTTGCTGCTTATTTGGAATATGCAGTCTCATGTCTGGGCTGACTTTCAACCTTGATCCTCCAGATCTCAACCTCCTAAATAACTAGTATTACAAGCATATGCCATCAATGCCCCACCTGATGAGTTTTCAAATGCGCATTCTGTTCTTAGTTTTATGGCTTAATGAGCCTCTCAACCATGGTGTCTCTATGCCAGTGTACAAGTAGTTGATGCCACCTCAAAAAGTGTATGCTCTACGTTTCCAAGTAATCTGGAAGCCTTCATATGATTAGTACTGCAGGTTGTACGAAAACCCATCTTTTCCTAACAATTGATGAGCTGCAAAAATACAAATTTGAGATTTGGTAAATGAGCAATTCCAGGTCCTAATCCAGGACTGATTGGGACTTCTGAGAATTGGTCCAAATTTCCTGGCATCGTTGCTTTCCAGGGATCTGCTCTGGAAGCTGGGTGGAGTGAAGGAGGCCCTGAAGTCAATGCACTGTAATATGAAGTTGATATTCCTGCAATGAAAAGGCACCTGGATATTTGGGATCTTATATCTGTTGAATAATCCATCCTCCAGATGTCACCCTATGTTATGCAAGGGGCTGTTTTTCATGGTTCCTGAAACACATGAATCTATGTATGACCCATTCCATCTTCGTTATTCTTCATACATAAAATAATGATAGGCTCTAAGATGCTTTTCCTGACACCAAATGATGACTATCAGATTGTTTCAGAGCATCACTGTTGTCAATCATAGCCCTTGAGATGTTTATTTTTCCATACATTTTATTGATCAAAACATACAGTACAGGCAAGGGTCTGTGCTAATGACCAGCAGAAAATCAGGCAGAGAAAGTTCTTGACATCTTAAAAAAATGAAAGTTCTGTGAAAGGGTATCAATGTGTGGGAATTAAGTCACCATTTATCTGGCAAATATCATGTAACCCTTCTATTAATTACAATAAAAATATATTAAAAATGAAAGTTCTAAGAGTAACAAAAGGCTGGATAAATAAGTACAGGTAGGTAACTAATTAATGCAGTTATGGAAAATATGTTTACTTCTCATTTATGAATGAGGCTTTTTGTTATTTATCAGGCTTCAGCCAAGAAATGAAGTGAGACAGGTGCAGTCTTCCATCTGGTGTCAATTCTGGGTCTCAGGTGTAGTGGGACTCTAATCCTATCTCTGACGCATACCCCCATTGAGGAAATGACCATTCTCCACCACACACACACTCTAAACCCACATTCATTACTCTAGATGGAGCCTCCCTGGGGTTCCTTCCTACTGATCCCAGAAGTCAGCGCTGAGCCAGGGCCCTTGCTCTGCACTGGATACCAGTGAGACTCCAAAATACAAACTCCTGTGTCCCCATGTCACCAGGGACTTTCTAGTGAATGAATGAAACAGTCTGGGACAATTTCCTTTGGCCCTGGCACATTTATGACCTCCTCTATGAGAAGACACAGAATGAAATAGCATCAGTAAGTTAATTTCTCCAAACATTGTCCTGAAAGGTACTTCAGTTACTCAACTAGTTTTTTGAGTCTGTGTCACTCTCCACTTATCCCTGGGAATGTTTCCTCTCATCCTTCCAAACACTTTTCTCTGGAGCCATTCCTCTTTCTTACCAATTTTACCTTTTCTATGTTCTTTCTCCAGACCCATCTACTCCATATCATCACTGGAAAAATAAGTCTGAATCCCAAATCATATCAGTTCAGTCCTCACCATGAGCCCCTTGGTAATCTCAGCTCCTGACATCAGCTGGCCTGCTCTGGTCCTCATACTTATCTACCTCTAGGCGAGAAGTCCTTTTGTCACCCACACGAGCTTTGTGTTTTTTTTTTTGTGGGCATGACGTTTAGCTGTGGTCCTCAGGCTCTTCATTCTTCATAGCTCAGATGAAATCTGTCTTGTTCTTCTTTCCCTTACCTCCTGAACTCGGGGCCTGGGTGCTGTCTCTTAGCTCTTTTGCTTCAGAATCACACTCTACCACTTGAGCCAAACCTCCACATGTGGCAGATTTTTGCTGTATAATGGGACACAAGGTCTACCTGGACTTTCCTGGCTAGGCTGGCCTCATATGTAATCTTCAGATCACAGTCTCCTGAGTAGCTAGAGCTTTAGCCATGACCTCAGCCACCCAGATAATTACTAACATTTAGGTTTTCACAGTTTGGCAGGATTCAGAGTACAGTTACTAAGGCGTTTGTCATACCTTTGCCATTTAGTCCCAAGGATACTTGCCTTAAAGAGTGAGTGTTAAGCTGGGTACCCTGTAATCCTAGCTATTCAGGAGGTTGAGATCTGAGGATCGAAGTTCAAAGCCAGCCCGGGCACTAAAGTCTAACCACCTGAAAACAGAAAGTAGTGCTGTGGCTCAAGAGGCAGGGCAGTAGCCTTGAGTTGAAGAGCTCAGGGGCAGAGCCCAGGCCCAGAGAGCAAGTCCCATGACAGAGAGAAAGAAAAAAAAGGAGTGTTATAGGTAAACAAACAAGGGCTTTCCTATGGCAGCTGCTTCAAAGTGGTAAACAATATCAGCATTCCAGCAGAGTAATCTGATGAGTTTTCCAGTTCACTCCTCCACTCCATATAAGTGCCTACTATGTGCTAAGCATCCTCTTTCCTATGTGGTGGGCCAAATAGTGATGCCTGGGAAACAACTCTTTTCCACCAAGGAGCATAGAAACAGACGGTAGGGACAGGCAGGGGAAGAAGCACTTGCCATGAAGTAAGTACCACAGTGAAGCTCATAGAGGAGGCATTGCTTACTGATTATTAAGTTGGGGAAAGGAAGAAGAAAGGTGATGTGAACACTGTTCCCATTACTGGTGATTTAATTAAAAGGGCAGGACAGACGGAGGGAGGCAGCTTGTTTGGGGTTTTGTGGTCTTGCTAACATTGTGCCTTTTTCAGTTTCTTCTTGGGGGAAATCCAGCTCTTCTATTTTGCAGTGCTGGTGGGATGCTTCCAAGGGGATTTGCCTGACCTGAACACTGAAGAGGTTATTTCAGGACTGGTGTTCCAAGGAAAATGGCCTTCCCACCTGATGGTTCTCCTGAGCTTTCTTCAACTTTGCACTTGTGATGTGTTTTGCAGAAGCTGCTGGGTGAGGGATGGTCTGAGTCATAGGGAAATGTTTCAGACAGTAATCTGGACAGTGGAGGGAGGGGGAGAGGGAATAGGTTTTGCCAAATCATCATGGAATTTACCAAGTGGCATAGCTTGAGAAACACAAACATTCCAGGAGACACTTAATAATAACTATTCTGGATGAAGAGACGCTGGCCAAGAAATGTCTGGAAGCCAAGTTATAAATCACAAACTTGCTATTACAGGTGTAAGACATTATGAAAAGGGTCTGTACTCTAAAAAGTTTCACTTAAAGATTTCCAAGGGTTGCATAGCAGAAATGCATTGTCTTGGAGCCTTGTGCCTCTCCTGTACTGCCAATGTGACTATAGAACAACTTTGGCTTTGTTTAACAATAGTAAGAGAGATGATGCTATAGGTTCCTTTGCTTTGCACATTATTTTAACCCTCTCAATACATAACATCAATTTCAAAAATGTCTTTCTTGTGCCTGACTCCCTGACACAAGTCATGCTATGTAATTTCTGAGTCCATCTAGGATCCTGAGGGAGTCAAGGGAAACAAATAGCTGGTTGGTTTCCCATCCATGGCTATTGCTGAGTACAGTGATATATGTGTTTAGCTGGAAATGACTGTGAGAGGCTGCCGTGGTCACAAAATAAATGAACCTACCATATAACCTATACATTTCACTACTGGTTACTTATCGGAAGAAAATGAAGCTAGTAGGTTGATGAGACAACTGTACTCCCATGTTTATTGTAGTGTGTAATAAAGTGAGTTGACAAAGAATCCACCAAGAGGACGAATAAAGAAAGAGGATGGGATATCCACATACAATAGAATGCCATGCAGCAGTGAAAAAGGAAATAATGAAATCCCGTCATTTGTAGCAACATGGATTATACTAGAAGACATTTTGTTGGGTGAAATATTTGAGACACAAAAGGACAAATACCCTATGATGTGGTTCATGGCAATACTCATTCATGATCCAGTATTCATTCATCCTATTGTGTTGGAACTTAAGCCCCAGCGGATAGAGCTACTGGGAGGTGCTGGAAACTGGGGGATAAAGTCTGTTGGAAGAATTAGATCACCTAGGATGTCTTTGAAAGGTCTATTTTGCTCAACCCTCTGGTCTTTCTCTCCCTTCTCTTATTTCTCCGTCTCCCTTGATTTACCCCTTCTCCTTGTCTGTGTGTTTCTTGGAAGCCAAGAAATGAGCAGTTTTGCCCCATCCTGCACTCCCTACCACGATATTTGGTCTCAATACAGGCCCAGAAATAACGGAGCCCATCAACCATAACCTGAAAACTATAAATTCATGTGCCAAAATAAATTTTTCCTTTTGAAGCTGGTTTCTCTCAGGTACTTTGTCATGGCAATGGAAAGCTGACTTTCATATGTAGAAACTATCATAATTGATCTAAAACTTTAGTACCATAAAAAAGTTCCTCTTTAATAACAAAATCCAAAACTACTCAAAAAGACAGACAAAAAATTCAAAAATCTAGTTTAGAACATGTTCTCAAATAGACGAATGAAGTAAAGAAGTGGACAAGAAAATCAACAGCGCGGATAAAGGGTACCAAGACATGTGAAAGGGTATCAATGTATGTGAATTAATGCACCTTCTATATGGCAAGTATCATGTAACCCTTTTATTAATTACAATAAAAAATAATAAAAAAGAAAATCAACAGCATGAATGAAAATTCTGACAATAAACCACAGAAACAAAAGCAAAACTAAAACAAAAGCATCCCAGAAATCTTGGAAATAAAAAAATTAGTAAAACAATTTGTATGTGCCAGTCCTGGTGCTTGAACTCAGGACCTGAGTGCTGTCTCTGAGCTTTTACACTCAAGGCTAATTCTACCACTTGAACTACAGCTCCATTTCTGTCCTTTGGTGTTTAATTAGAGTCTCACAAATATTCTTTCCAGGGTTAAATGCAAACTTAAAGCCTCAGATCCCTGAGTAGCTTGGATTACACACATGAACCACCAGCGCACAGCTAATAGATCAGAAATTTAAAACCTAGTAAAATGCATAACCACTTGTATAGATCATATAGAAAAAAATTAATATTCAGGTCTGGAATGAAAGCAAAGAAATCAATATATTCAGATAAATAACACAACACTCAAGACTTCTGTGACACAATTACTAGAGCAATTGTATGAATCTGTTATATAGACTCAGAGACCAAGATACAAACAATATGCATAAAACTTCTTCAATAAAGTTATTTGTTAAATCAAAGTATAGCAGAAAATTTCCCAAGTCTAAGGAACAAAGTGGACATCCAAGTATGTGAGACATTTGGAATCCCAAAAAAGCTGGTCTGAAAAGCATCTCTGCATGTCATATTATAGTTTAAAAGCCAAGAGTACAGAATGAAAAGTAACTCCAAAAATTACAAGAGAGAAATCCAAGTTATTTCAAGGTTGAAAAAAATATCAAGCAAACAACATTTGGATGCAAGCAGAGGTAGAGATAATCATATCTGACATAGTACACCTCAAAATTAATCAGAAGCTATAATGATCACCACATACTAGTAAAGGGAACAATTAATTAGTAAGCTATAGATTACAAATACACTCACTAAATTTTGGTACAACATAAAACAAACACCCGTAGGACTGGGAGTTTGGCCTAATGGTAGAGTGCTTGCCTAGCATGCACGAAGACCCGGGTTCGATTCCTCAGTGCCACATACATAGAAAAAAGCCAGAAATGGTGCTATGGTTCTAGTGGTAGAGCTCTAGCCCTGAGAAAGTCCAAGGAAAGTGTTCATGCCCTAAGCTCAAGCCCCCGGACTGGCACATGCACATACACACACACACACACACACACACACACACACACACACCACCCCTAGACACAAATGGACAGGTAAGTTCAGATACTATAGTAGTAGGTGCCTTCAATAACTCACTTTCAACAGTAGGTATAACATTCAGAAACAAAAAAAGATTATCAATAATGACAAAAAAAAACCCCAGAGATGGGAGAGGTTGAAGTTGTGCACAGTGCTGTGGATTTGTCTAACTCTAAGTGGTTCCCCCTATGTTCAAAAGCCATGATCGACAGTGACGTTTCCTGTGTATCCTAGTATCCTTTTGTTTTCAAAACAAAAATAGATTTGAAATTGTGGAAGAAATAAAGAAAAGAAAACCACTTATGCAGACCAATATACAACAGCTCATTCTGAAAGTAGCATGATCTAGGCCTTCTCCCAGTGAGCACTTTTCAGGTCATGCTGAACAGAAGCAAGCAAGCTGCAGCAGAGCTGAAGGCAGCTTCCCAGAAGGCTTATGTGCATTCACTGGAAGTCTTCATTTGGCATTTTTTTGTTGTTCTAGCCAGTACTGACACTTGAACTCAGGGTCTGCACAATGTCTCCTAGTATTTTCACTCAAGCTAGCACTAGATCTTTTAAGCTACAGCTTCTCCTCCAGCTTTTTACTGGTTAACGGGGGTTCAGAGTTTCAGGGGGGAAACATGGATAATTTCATCATGCTCATCCATCTGTGTCAACCCATTCACTCCTCTCAATTTTCCTAGTCCTATTGACTTTAAATTTTTTACCTTATCTTTAAGTAGTTGTACAAGATGTTACCATTCAATAAGTCTGTTCATAAGTCCAATTTACCTTAATGTCACCCCTTTCATTATTCTCCTCAGTCTCTCTGTTAGTTTCACAGGATGTGTACTGAATATTATGTACTCCAACTAGCTATCAGATGCCCTGTTGAGATGACAGCAAAACTTTTAGTCACACTCCACTGGCCAGAACAAGTTGCAAAATCTCCTACAACTCCAAAAAAGTTCACTCCTACCCCAGGCTAGAAAAGTCATGTGAACCACTTGATATATGGCCTCAGGTTGATTATAAAAAACAGAATATGGTTAATAACTGTCTAGGCTTAGTAGAGTTTAAGTCTTACTGTGAAGAAAGCAGAAATCTCAGCCCTCATGCCAGCTTCCATAATATTTGAGTGGCTCAAAGACATTCTTTACCCTCCTTTGTTTCTCATTGTCTACACAGTAAGGATCCTAGTGCTTGTGCCAGAGTGTTTATAATGATTAAGTGAGTTAAAATCATGGCAAGCACTCAGCCGAGTTGGCACACAATGTGAAACAAATAGTAGCTGTTTTTCTCATCATCACTCTGATCATCAATGGAATGAGAGTCACTTGTCCACACTTACGGTGTAGGCACAGCTCCTAGAATGCCTGGCTCTCACACAAAACTTGACATCTGCAACATACAGTCCCATATTTTTTCATATTAATCTGGAAAATGTGAACCAGTTCCCATTCCTCTGGGCCTGGTGTAAGAGGGGCTGAAATACTTTGAGAATTTCTTTGCTTAAATTTTTCTTTTCTTCTTCCTCCTCCCCTTCTTCTTCTTCTTCTTCTTCTTCTTCTTCTTCTTCTTCTTCTTCTTCTTCTTCTTCTTCTTCCTCCTCCTCCTCCTCCTCCTCCTCCTCCTCCTCCTTCTCCTCCTCCTTCTCCCCTTCCTCCTTATACTCCTCCTCCTCATACTCCCTCTCCTCCTCCTGTTCTTCCTCCTCCTCGTACTCCTCCTCCTTCTCCTCCTCCTCCTCCTCGTATTCCTCCTCCTCCTTCCCCTTCTCCTCCTTTTTTGTTGTGCTAGAACTGGGGCTTACACTAAAGGCCCTCATGCTCTCACTTGGCTTTTTTTGCTGAAAGCTTGGACTCAACCACTTGAGCCACAACTCCACTTCTGGCTTTATTTTATTCTGGTTAATAGAAAGCAAGAGCCCTTTTTATTGTTGGGATAATGTATAGAAGGGTTTATAGTTATATCCGTCAGGTAGAGATGCATTACTTCTCGTCACATTCCCTGTCATGTTTTTGTTCCCCTTTTCCTCCTCCCACGCCCTCCGAATCATCTTGATTTCCCCCTTCCTTTCCTATTTCAAATAAGCAAATAAACATATATACAATATACCAGGTAACAAAGTCAGGTGCAGTAACAATATGAGATTAATCAAAGGGCAACAAAGGAGAAGAGAAAGAACAACAATCATACAAGATAAAGCTCTTGTTTCCATATCCTAGAGATCCTTTCATCTCATCCTAGATGACCTTCTGTACCTCTCCTCTGCTAGGAGAGTCCTAGATGTGTATTAATTATTACAAATGAGGGAAACCATGGAGCCTATGTTCCTTTGGGTCTGGCTTACTTCACTTACCATGATTTTTTCCAAATCTTAGAAAGTAAGTCTTAACATACTTTTTTTTGTTCAGGCTGGCTTCAAACCTCAATCTTCAGTTCTTAGCCTCCTAGGTGGCTAGAATGACAGGCATTAGCCACCAGCATCAGGCTCTTCTTTTCTCCTTTTTCCTATCTCACCAAATAACAGTTCAGTTCCTGTGTCCTTAGCTAAGAGGGAAAGGATTACAGATAAGTTCTAAATAGTACTGTTCACAATATCCTTGCTTTTGCAGAGAAGCCCATGGATTTTTATCTCTCCAGTTGCCTCTCCCAACCTTCCTGCCTACACCATTGCTGTGATCTGGCCAGCCCTCCTTTTTCTCCAAGGAGTCAGTCTAAGCCATTTCTTAATCTTTACATTTATTTATGATAGACCCTGATAATCTACTAATTGGCTTTTGAAAGCTTTGTAACAATGCTTGGTACACAGAACATAATAAACCCTGGGTAGAATTTGTCTCTGACCCATTTCTCAGGCTTCTGGCCAGAGAAATTATTTCTAACCTAGTGGCTTTACTATTGCTTCTTTCTTCAATAAAGGAAACAAGTTTCAGAGAAACCATATAAAAGAATATGGCGTGGAGAATTCTGTATAACAGGTAAGTATATGGAGTAGGGAAGGAATGGAGAGAAGGCTTTGAAGGAAAAGGAGTCCAGAAGTTGGAAATATTGATCTGAAACAAGATCAACCTTGGCAGTATTGTCCCAAGGTTCTTTTACTGATCTCTATGCATACCACCCATGCTCATCTAGATCACTTGGTCCCTTGGCCTGTTCAGGTGCTCCAACCCTCAGGGTCCTGCCTACCCTCGGCAAGATTCACAAAAAAAGGACTTGTAAAATAGAAGAAGCAAAAATGAAAGGCATGTCTACTTACTCCTTTTCCTAGTAGTATGTGCAAGGTATCTCTGACCTAAAAGTTCCTCACTGTGAATGGTGATGACTCAGCTGGTGTGTGTGTGTGTGTGTGTGTGTGTGTGTGTGTGTGTGTGTATGTGTGTGTGTGTGTGTGTGTGTGTGTGTGTGTGTGTAAAGCAGCATAAGCAGGTTTACTTGTTACTATAGGGTGTCCAGACAATATAAGTTTATGAGAGCCCTCATCTGAGGAGCTTATTTTGTAATCCCACCAGTAGTTTAAAATGTGCAGATACTCCCCCCAAGTGAAGAATCTAAGCTCTGTCTATGCCAAAGTATGAGAAAATCTTTTATGCAGACAAAATGGTCTATTTAAGTAAATGTCTTCCACAATTGTAGAATAAGGCAAATTTTCTCCAATTTTCTGTCTTCTTTGACTGACATCCATTTTATTTGTGCTTGGTGTGATTTTTCCTAAGATGACAAATTTATATGGACAGGATTTTTTTGTGTGAGTCTGCTTTGTGAAGGGAAGATTAAATGCATTTCTTTGATCCTTGCCTTTGCCATCTGCAATTATTCCTTTGTGTTCTTGCATGAAAGGTCATTATGATAGAATAGATGCTCAATGTGAGCAGCCCTTTGCAGACAACGGCTTTGGTGGGCCTGAGGAATGAACTCTGTGCAATGCACTGGTAAGTCTTCAGCAGGGTCTGTCAGCCCTCTCCTGTGTGGCCCACAAGGGACACTGAAAATGCAGGTGACAGAGTTCTCAGTTCTCTCCAGCATGCTAATGAATAATGAAAAGGCAGACCACACAACAAAGCATTGGAAAGCTCCAAGGACAACTGGATCCACAGTAAGCTAGCACAGAGACCTGCCCCTCTCTTAATGTGGACAAACCCTGTGTGATGATTCTGCACCTCGCTGTGTTCCTTGTAGCCATGCTAAGGTTGGTCACTGCCAGTCCCCATGTGCCCTTAACCTTTTCATGATGCCCTTTGGTTTCCTCTATCCTTCTCCTTCTGAACACTATCAAGGAATTCCCTTGTTCAAAAATCCTCTTACCCATCTTCATCCTCCTCCTCTTCCTCTTCCATATAACTTGTCATTCTGCCTGCTAACCTGTCCAGTTGGTGACGTTTATCAGATTATGTATCTGGGGAACACAAGTTTGCCACTTCATCTTGGGGCTAGGGACAATTGCCAAGGGAAGCATTTTATTTAAGAACTACTTCTTAATGACACCAGATATAGGCAGTCTACAAATCCTAACTCCTCTGAAACTGTGCAGTGTTTGGCCATGGCAAATACTACTTCCTTCAATCCATGTTCTTCTTTTTAATTGGCTTGTTCTTTCTCAAGATCCACTCATGTCTGGTGGTTAGGGTGGAGGACTGTGTTGCATGAGTCTAATTTTTCGTGTTTATGATGATGTGTGTCTCGGACCTTGTTGGGATTGTGCTATTTTTTTTGCCAGTCCTGGCTTGAGCTCAGGGCCTGAGCACTGTCCTTGGACTTTCTCAAGGCTAGAGCTCTACCACTTGAGCCTCAGCACCATTTCTGGCTTTTTTCTATGTATGTGGTACTGAAGAATCGAACCCAGGTCTTCGTGCATGCTGGGCAAGCACTCTACCACTAGGCCAAACTCCCGGCCTATTTCTATAGCTGAGCTCGCAATGTACAACTGCCCTCCAGTCCTTGTAACAGAACCAAGAGGACACTGGGTTAAATTCAGGAGTGGGCTGGGAGGGTAGCCTAGCATTAGACTGCTTACATAGCATGCATAGAGCTCTGGGTTTGATTCCTTGCTACCACATACACACCAAAAAGCTGGAAGTGATGCTGTGACCAATTTCTCTAACTTCTGGCCTCTTTTTCCCTCCCTAGTCTATATACAGCCACAGTGGTAGAGTGTGGTAGAGTGCTAGGCTTGAGAAATCTCAAGGACAGTTCCCAGGCCCTGAATTCAAGCCCTAGGACCGACAATTAATTAATTAATTAATTAGTTAATTAATTAATTCCTGAGTATTTCTGAATTACACTGGTTTCCTTTTTCATTTTTGGGACCAAAACTCCATGAACACCTTCCTTCCTTCCAACCCCCCCCCAAAATAAAATCAATGAGGAGACTTTGTTGCAATAATTTTACCTTCTAAAAGACATGTGTTATTTCAAAGATAATGGAGACTTTGGAAAGCAGATCTTCATTGCTTGGGCAATGGTATGTGTTTGTGGAGAAGACGTGAGGATGTGCTTGGAGAGAATATATCCATCTTTGGCTTTTAGTGGAATGGTAAGCTAGAAACGTTTGTCTGGCTTCATTCCTACCTAACTCTCAGGAATGATTTGCAAATTAATGAGATAATGTCTGAGGAGCACTCTGAGCTCTTAAGAGAAAGGAACCAGATAAGTGCAAGGTATCATCAGTATGTCTCTATGTGCTACTTAACTTCCACTCTTCTGGGAAAACAAGGAGGATGATTTTTCTGTCCCAAGCCCCTTCCCCTCATAGATCTTTGCTGGCTATAAAGATTTGGAGTGTACTGTTCTCTCTCACACATCTCACCTTTCTTTCCTTCCTCCCTCCTTCCTTCCCTCCCTCCCTCCCTCCCTTCCTTCCTACCTTCCTTCCTTCCTTCCTTCCTTCCCTCCCGCTTCCTTCCTTCCTTCCTCCTTCCTTCCCTCCCTCCCACTTCCTTCCTTCCTTCCTCCTTCCTTCCCTCCCCCTTCCTTCCTTCCTTCCTTCCTTCCTTCCTTCCTTCCTTCCTTCCTTCCTTCCCTCTTCTCTCTTCTGTCCCTCCTTTATTTTTTTTTATGTCAGTGCCAAGGTTTGAATGCAGGGCCTCTTAGAGCCCTCTTACTTGGTGTTTTATCAATAGAGACGTGTTTGCAACATGGAGTTTTGATGGTTTCCTTGGAGATGGAATCTCACAGACTCCCCCACCCCACCCCAATCTGGCTTTGAACCTTGATCCTTAGATCTTCAGCCTCTTAAGTAGCTAGGATTACATGGGTGAGTCACTGGTATCTGACTTTCTTTAAGGAAAGCAAAAATATGGAATTGTAAGTAAGCTGCATTTTGGTGTTCTGTTCCTCAGGGTGTTGTACCCAAAGCTCCCAATCCCCCCGAAAGACCACCAGAGTCCACGACCCATGCAAGCAACAAAGAGCCATTTATTAGCAAGCTCGAGCTTGGTTCTGTGCGCCTTAGAAAGCAGTGACGCTTGGAGGCCCTGAGTACAGAATTAGCACAGCTTCTATAGTACAGAATAAACAAGTTTTAGTTTTCATTCTCACAGCCTCATGTTTTAGTTAACTTTTACATAGAGACATTTCACAATTTTTTAAGTTAGGGTTTCCCACAGAAGTTTAGATCAGGATGGCCTTGCCAGCTGTGGGACACAGCTGTAGTCCTAGAGATTCCCTTTGAATGTCCTTGCTAGCTGTCTGAGTAAATAACTGATGGAGCATCTTACAGTTCTCCTGAGAAGAGGCAGTTAGGGGATTTCTCAGAACTTTACAAAATAGAGCTGCTTAGAAATAACTTTTTACTGAAGTTCATCAAACTTCAAAATTAATTTAGGCCTCCCATGGGATTTGAACATTGATCTTTAGACGTCTTCCCTCCCCCACTTCCACAATCATCCCATTGTAGCAGGAAAATAATACTTGCAACAAGAGGGTTTTTCTTCCGTGCTGTTTTTGTTCTCTTGGCTTTTTGTCTTGTTTGCTCAATTATCTGTCTTTGGAAGGGCACGTGGGGACACTGAAATAGAGGGACAAAGGTTGAATAAATGCAGCAGTGGTTGTTACTAAATGCTATATTAAAAATGAACTATAGTTAGTGGGTGGGAAGAGGAGGGGAAAATTGAGAGAAAGTAAGACAGGTGACATTTTCCCAAAATATATGGACTCACTTATGTAACTGTAACCTCGCAATACATCACCTTTATAACAATTTAAACAATTAAAAAAGAAATCGTATGTACAACATCTCTAATTTTGTGCGGAGAAAGCAAGAGTTGGGTTAACACTGTGTTATGTTGCAGTTGTTGTAGCATAGCGGTGTGGTGGTTGTGGATTCTATTTGTAACAATTGAAAATGTGTGCCAATGTCTTCCTTGTTCAAAGGTGGTATGGAAGAGCCTGAATGAAACAATGAGACCTTCCATCACTCATGCTGGCTTTATCTGAGCAGCCCATGACTTGCTGAAATCACTGCTCTTCGTGTCTCCAAATTGTTAGATTTTGTCTTTGGTTTCAAAATGGCTGAAAATGTCAAGTGTTGGTCTAATTGTAGAGGAGCTAGAATCCTCTTGAACTGTTTTTGGAACCGTTATCAGGAGTAAACCTTTCAAGTAAATCCGTGTTGTTAAAGGATGGATAAACGCGGTCATTTTTTTCATTGAAGAAATATATTTAGAAGTCCTGCAAGAGAGCTCTACAAGAATATTTAGATTAAACTGGGCTCTTGTGGCTCATGCTTATGCCTGTAATCCTGAGATCTAAGGAACTGTGGTTCAAAGCCAACCTAGACAGAAATGTTCATGAGACTCCATCTCCAAAATTACCAGGAAAAATCTAACTAAAGGTATGGCTCAAGTGGTAAAGTGCCAGCTGAACAATCAAGACAAGTAACCTCAAGACTCAGAGTCCTAACCCCAGTACTCAGCTGGGCACTGGTAGCTCATGTCTGACATCCTACAAATTCAGGAGACTGAAATCTTGAGGATCCTGGTTCGGAGTCAGCTGGGGCAGAAAAATCTGTGACTCTTATCCAATAAACTACTCAGAAAATACCAGAAGTAGCTTTTTGCTCAAGTGATAGAGTG